>NC_079156.1:99633692-99738692 GCF_947563725.1 Argiope bruennichi | reverse complement strand
TTAACTATCATTCGCTTTTGCAACACTTTATTAAAAAATTGAAAAATTAATTAATAAGAAATTATTTAATTAATTATAATTAAAACTTCTCTAACTCCTTCTTATACTTCATAGTATTTACGCGCAAAATTCGAAGAAAATTATTGAATAATTTTATTTTCTCTACAAAAATTAATACAAATTAAAGTTTGAATTTTAATTTGACTAGAGACTTAATAAATTACCTTTAATTGCATTATTATCGTATTTTATTTCTATTACATTATTTTTAAGTATTTATTTATTTATGCTGAAGAATTCGCTCTTTGCGCTGATGGATTAATCGTTTTCATTTAGATCCTATGTTTTCTTCGTTTAAAACACAAATATAAATTATTGCTATTAATAATTTATATAAAATTTTTATTTAACAATAATAATATTTTATATTTGTGTTGATAGCTTAAAATCAGGCAGAAAAAGATGAATGACTTGCGTTACCTGGTTATTGTATGTACCAAAATCGCATTTATATATAACATATGAATAAATATAAAATATAATTATATGCAAATATAAAAATATTTATATTTTTGTTTAATTATAATAATATTTTATATTTGTGTTGATAGTGTAAAATCAGGCTGAAACAGATGAATGAAATGCGTTACTTGGTTAATGTATACTAAAATGGCATTTATATATAATATATAAATAAAATATAATTGTATATAAATAAAATATAATTGTATATAAATATAAAAATGTTTATGTCTTTTTTTAATAATAATGATATTTTATATCTGCGTTGATGGTTTAAAATCGGGCTGAAATAGATGAATGAAATGCGTTATTTAGTTACTGAGCTAACATCGTAAAACTCTATGAAACTTTAAATCATTTAAGTCTAAAGCAAAGATTGGACTGAATTAAGCTGTGTGGCTTTCTCGATTCTTAAATGATGTTAGCTTTTCCCAAACCCTATATTTTCTTGTAATTTATTACCCATAATATCCTTTTCACTCAATTTCCAAAATTATGTATTTTCAGTTAATTCTATTATTTATAATATCCTTTTCTCTCAACTTCCAAAAAATATATTTATTGAATCTAATTTAATATCTATAAAGTCTTTTCCTTTAAACTTCCAAAACCATATAGTTTTTTTTATTCTAGTCTAATACTAATAATATTCTTTTCTTCATCGTCCAAAACTATATATTTCCTCCTAATTGTAGTTTAATATCGATAGAATCAGTTTTAATTAAGAAATATTAAGCCATACTGGAATAGCAAACGATATATTTACGAGCCGCATTTTAAATAATTCGTTTTTAATAAACCAATAAAAAATTAAATTAAAAAAGTTTAAAAGAAAATAGCAAGAAAAAAGTTACGAGTCCTTTTAACATATTCTAAATACTCAAATACAAAATTTGTCGAGGTTATTACGTCATGAATGAAAAAAGAAAGGATTGATATAAAAGTGAATTTGAAATCTTTGGAAACTCACACACATACCGGTTTAAAATTTATACGAAACTTGCTTTAATTTGAATATGTCCTTGCTTTGTAAACTAAATAACACAAAATAATTCAATCAGATTATCTGAAATTTTTTTAATTAATTAAAATTCTTAAATTTCAAAGGAACCACCCTTAAATGCACATTTCCACCCATTAAAGTATATTTGTATCAAAGTATAAAAGTAATGCAAATTTGGCAATTCTAGGTCAAACGGTTTGTCCTGTACTGAACCAGCTCACGCACAAATATCACATACACGCAGACACATATAAATACACACACGCAAGCAGACACATACACATACACACACGCATAAGGATGCACACATTCTCCTTTAGTATTAAGATGATAACTGGCCAATATAATAAATCAATGGATTGCTTTGGCTATTATTAATAATTATTTATTTAATAAATTAACCGTAGCACATATATTTAAAATAAATAGAAAAATCAAATCTGTACTCTAGCTGCAATCATTGAACTGATTTCTCTATTTTTTATTTGAATGTATGATGTCAAAGTATTTCATCATTGGTTAACAACTTCCCACTACGAAAGAAATACAAGAAATACTACTTCACTGCATATTTTATAGGGGAAAAAAACACAGAAGACTTTTTTAGCCCCCAAAACAAGTTCGATATCATTTTTTTAATTTTTTTTTTATCTGAAATTGTATGGTATATAGATATGCCATAATTGGTCTCATAGATTCCTCTGCTTTCTAGTTTTGAAAGGTAGAGCAAAATATAACGTTGTTTCAGTCTCCAACCTCAATAACTGTACCGATTTCGCATATTAATGTCTCCGTTTTGCTTGCTTAGATAAATAATGGTATTCTCTATGTTTATTGGGCAAGGATGATTTAAAATTGTATTTTTATTTAATATAATAAAATCTATTTTATGAAAATTAGTCGAATTTGCTAAATTAATCTTTTTTATTTTGTGGGAACAGCTTGTCGTTGAAGGCGGATAATAGACTTATTATTAATACAAACATTTATTAACTAAAATAATTTTTGATTCACAATAATAAAGTTCTAATAAGCAATACACGATGTAATTAAATAATAATGTTTTTCAAAGAATTTTCTAATATTTCCTGTAAAATATGCGACACATTCAGGCAATACAATCCACAAACACCAAAATGGATTAAAAAGAGATCAAATGGATTATATTAAATTGGATTAAGGCTCACATCGGAATATACTGAAAGGAGAAAACAGATGAGTATACAAAAAAAGCTGCATAAAAAGGCAATATAGATCTTGTAGTCCCAAAATCAATCCAAATATTAAAGAAGGAAAATAGAAAAGAAATGATTATGTGATGGTAGGATAAATGGATAATGTCATGCAAAGGACGCATAACATATGAATTCATAACGGAATCAAAAATTATTAAAAGAATATTTATAGTTCACCCGATGATAGTGCAAATTATACCAGGTCATGGAAGATTTCCTGAATACTTGTACAGAATCGGAAGGATGCAAGACAACATATGTATGAGGGGAATGTATGTATGAGGGGAAATAGGTTCGATTCTGCACTACATAACAGAATGCGTCGAACTCAATGAAGTTAAGAAAAAGATTCATTATGGATAGCGATAATTTTAATATAATATTACAAAACCTTGGAAATTTAAAAATATTAAAAAAAATGATGGAAAAGAGTTCTATCTTTTTACCAACTGTTTGAAGATTCTTTGAATTTTTATTGCCCGTTATTTTCTTATGCAAAAATTTGGATAGTTAATGAGCATAGCATCCAGTCACAATAATCTATGTTTATACGGCTTAGTTCTGTAACGGGAAGATTGGCTGTGATTAAAAAAAATATGCTACATCTTAATGTGCTTTTATATTCGTCATCTACTTATAAATATATTTTACAATCAATTTAAGCAAAAACTTTAATGAAGCAGAAATATTTTCGAAAAAATTCCTCAATATCTTTTAAACTATGTTACATGTAAAAAAAATGGGAGCTGAAATGTTTTTATTATGAAAGTTTCTGCCGGCTAATAAGTATTCTTAACAGGACCAAAAAACAGCTGCCTCATTAAACTCCTTTTGGATCCCCACATGTATACTTAAATATCGCCTGCTAATATGTAGATGTCTATTGTATCTATTTTAAATTGGATGCTTCAATTATAAATGTATATGCTATCGCAGTTCTTCGTCAACCGTGAAGCGATTAAATCAAGCACGTCCTATTCTGTTTGTTTCAAAAGTATGCCGGTTTAAATTTGTTAACGGCGTGAAAATTAGGCAATGGATATGAAGTAATCGTGGAATATCGGACATTCTTACAATGGAGTTAGCATACTTTTAATTTTCGCTAACAGCTGAGCACTTTTGAAGGTAAATATAAATACGGAAATACAAAGATGTGTTAATTTAGTTGAGCTGCAATTGAAAAAAGAAAAATTCATAAGCAATAATAATGATAAAAGAAAAATGCGAATCTGTTGATTCTTTGTAGCAGTGTTCGTTTGATTACAGTTACAAAATTTGGCATATTTTGGCCAAACAAACATATTTTGGAAAATAAAAATATTCATTTCGAAATCATTTAAAAAAATTTTACTCGCCCTTTTAATTAGTTAAAAATTGAACGGAAATGTGTTTTTTTCTCAGTGTTGCAAGAAATTATTATAGGATCGCAGTGGTCAGGTGGCTTTAGATCGGAATGACCGATGCCCGAAATCCAACTCCATTGATAAAGATTGATAACTTAAAACAAAAGATAAGGATAAGATAAGGGGTGGTGCAATTTAAGACTAAATGTCTCCATAATGAGGAGATTAACTTGGAGAGGAATAATGCGGGTTCAGGTGGAGTCCTCATTATGTAAACATGGCTCAAAATTTGAGCCATATCTCAGAATCATCTTCATATTACTTAGAAGTAAATAGAAGTAAACTAAATTCGGAAAATATTATAGTAATTTTATAATTAATTTAGCAGTCTTATAAATAATTAGCTATCTTATAATTAATTTAACTATCTTATAATTTATTTCTGATCTTAATAAATTTTAAAAAAGTATTATGTAAAAAGTATTAAGAGTATTAAAAAAAGTATTAAAAAGTATTAAAAAAGTATTAAAAAGCATTAAAAAAGTATTAAAAGTATTTTAAAAGTATTAAAAAGCATTAAAAAGTATTAAAAGTATTTTAAAAGTATTTAAAAGTATTAAAAAGTAAAAGTAAAGTAAAAGTATTAAAAATAGTAAAAAGTATTAAAAGTAGTAAAAAGTATTAAAAGTATTAAAAAGTAATAAAAGTATTTAAAAAATAACTTTCACCGTTATAAGAATTTCAGATATTTTTCACTCTTTGTACAAATATTTTTTTAATTCTTTTTTCTGTATGAAGGCATTAAAATATGGCTTTTTGTTTTTGCTAATTCGATAAATTTCTTTTTAAATATGATACTAGCTTTTACCCGCGACTTCGTACGCGTGGAAATAGATTGGAATTTATAGCATCAATGGCTTTATCTTTTGTTACTCCTGCGCATGCGTGAATTTTCCACGCCAATTGGGGCAACACAAATGTATGAATTTTCTACGCTAGTAGGGGTAACGCAATGTAGATTATAAATTTTTAATTTCCTTTATTCTGTTTTATTTTAATTCAAAAATACTTCAGATTGAATCCGAAAGATCGATTCATTAACAATGTTTAATTTTAAATGTATTGAACACTAAGAAAATAAACAGAATCGTTTGAAATAATAGTCAAAATCATGTTAAGCCTAATCTGATTGGCGTGGGGGGGAAAAGCTTGAAGCTTTACTCATTTGGTGATTTTTGGCGGGAAAGTTAGTTTTTAATTAATAAACAATTAATCACTCAATTAAACGGAATAAATAATAGCCTACGTCCTATTCCAGACTATAATCTATCTCTCAGCTAAATTTCATCCAATTCTGTTCAGCCGTTCTGGCGTGATTGACTAACAAACATCCATCCATCCAAACTTTCACATTTATAATAGTAGTATAGATTAAGCAATATTCACAATGTAGTATAATATTGTTAAATATTTAATGATATAATATCGCTCAATATTGTGCAACAGGCTGAGCTACTGCGAAACAAGTTATTGGAGTAATCGAAATTGAAACTAATTCGTTAATGGTTTTCGAATTATATAATGAGAATGGTGAAAACAAATTATTTGGATTTCTTAATAAAGAATTGTGATGTGGCTTCTAAAGGGGACAGTGGACTCTATTAGACACTTTTGAGAGTTATTCACTTATTATTATGAAATTTTGTATGTATATGTTTTAAAATATAAATACGTAAAATTTCTTAAAAAAACATTTTGAAATAAAATATATTATTTTCAAAAAATTTAAAATATTTATTTTTAAAAATTTTAAAATATTCCAGGCGACTTAATTATTTCTATTATTTTTTTTATTACCCAATGTAAATCTATTTGGAGAAAAATTGTGTATAATTTTATAATTCCAATTAAATACTAATTTCTTAAAAAAATATATTTTAATGCGGACTTTACTGAATTTTCATAGGGATTTTATGTTTTTTCTGAACTAAAATTGACTTTTAATTATCTAAAAAAAAAGCACGAAACATAAAATGCACGTCCTCTATTCTTTTAATGTTTGACCGAAATCTTTATTATTAATTCTATTTGATTTCTTCAAAAATTAAAACACCTGGAACATTTCAAGGATATTTAAATCTAATTGCAATATCATTTTGAGAAAAGTTATTATTAAGATGAACTTTTTCCCTCTAAACACTTCAAACATTTATTTTATTGAAAAAGACCTTTTATAAACTATTTAAGTTGAATATAAACATATGTTTTGGTGATGAAACGATAAAAATAAAGTACGTTTTCGTCCATTTTTGCTTATAAGTCCACTATCCCTTTAACAATATTATCATAGCAGCAAAATTTTATCTCTATTCATAATAAAGACGAATATGTTTGTACTTTACAAGGTAGGCCGTTCGATCTAAAGTTGCTATTCTTTACAGGTGTATACTCAGAAGGATTGGAAATATGCACCTAAGGGCATTTTTTGATATTTTGATTAATTTAGAATCAAGTATAATTTTGGTGTACTGTTACGATTACACCCGAAAATATTACAAAACAAAAATGATTTTTACTTCATTTAAAAGTTCAAAGAACGATACCAATTTTTTAAAGATATCAATATTTTTGGTCGAATAACTATTTTCAATATTTAATTAATTTAAAAAAAATATTTCATGTATATTTTAAAACGTTATATTTAATTGTTAAACTCAACTCAATCGGTTTCTAAACTCAAATCAGTTTGCTTGTTGCCACTAATTTTTTATCCTGGATAAAATAAGTACCTATTTTGGGATTCTTTTCTTTGACTAGTTATATTCAAGATTTAATATAGATCTATAATTCTAATAATAGCATTTCTTTTCAGAAATTTTTTATGAATTCATTCTTGCGTTACCATACATACGGGCAAGAAAATACAGGAAATACATACATACAGGAATATTGGAAAATACAGGAATTTTCCCTGCTTGACGGCATCTGCAGCTAAAACGAATGCATGAAATGAAACCACATTTTATATACAGAATGTAAATGGCATGGGAAAAAAAATTCCGCAAAAAAAAAAAAAAAAAAAAGGAAAAAGAAAAAAAGTACCAAAAGTTGCCGATAAGGGAAATACTGGTGTTGTGGGAATACAGTTATGAATGAATTCATGAAACTCACGAAAATAATCTTTTATTCATTAACATTAAGGTTCCTTATGTTTGTCAACATTTTCAAAATTCTGACCTTCCCTGTGTAAAACATATTGCATATGGTGTATGACATTCTCCACTGCTGCGTGTAAACTGTCAGTTTCGATGTTCATAACAGCCCGTCTTATGTTCTGTTTCAAAAAATTGCAGGTTTGCATAAGAGCAGCCATAACATTACATTGTCTAGTGTAGAACAATTGTACCAGTAAAGCACGCTGAGGTCAGGTAGGGCCCATATTAAGCGCACTTCAACAGTCAATCACGAACAACAGTCAAGAATGAACTGCTAATCAAGCACTAGGAATTTTGCATAATCCCTCCCGATATGTAAATTTTTTCCTCCTTATAGAACAGTAGCGCCGATATTTCTACTAATTTTTCACAATATTTTTTTCTGCGGAATTCATCTTTCCATGTTTTCACAATCTGTATATGAAATATGGCTTCATTTCATTCATTCGTTTTAGCTGTAGAAGCCACCAAAAAGAGAAAGTTATTTTATAACTACCCTGTATATAAGCTTCACTTTCACAGATTTCGCCCAAAAATTTACAAATTTCTTTTAAAAATAGCTTATTTAAATTCATTTGTCTAACCTTTTACATTAAGGATCTATCATACCCATGGACAAACATTAATATCAAAAACATTTTTTTTTAATCACGGAAGTTCAAAATTGAAATATTTATTAAATCTCGAAGTTGAATGTTTTAATGATTACAATGTTTTCTGCCTTGAATACCTTATGCATCGTTTACGTGATAATAAAAATGTCTATTTGGTTTAATTTCCTCAAAAGTAATTTCTATACAATTTTCTTAATCAATTCTTATAATGCATAATAACAACTGGACTTGACAATCCCAAATAAAACATTACAAAATCTTTAAACTATAGATAAAACCTCAATGATCACATAGTAAAATCATGGAGTCAAAATCTATAGAGGCTTGAAAACCGATTCTACGAAAACGACAGCAGAACTCGACCTCGCTCCCGTACTTTAGATTAGGAACAAAGAGATTAATAAAAATCTCAAAATTGAGTTTTTTAACGATTACAGTATTCTCTTTGAATCTCTTAAGGTAAAACGGTCCATTTGGTGTAATTTCCAAAAATTAATATATGAAGATTTTTCATGTCCAATTTTTATTATGCATAGTGTAGAGTAGTCCAATTTTCAATACTCATTCCAAGTGAGGAATTGCAATATCTTCAAATTAGAGGTTGGCTGCGATAATTTCGTGATAAAATCCCGGAGTCAGAATCAATATAGGTTTGAAATTCAAACTCATAATTCTAATCGGGCATGAAATTTGATGTGCTTAAATTTCTTCATCAGTATCTGTTTCAAGCATTGTAATCGTGCGGTTTGTTGTAATCTATACTATATCATGCGCTGATGCTTTTCCAATATTTTAAATTAAAAAAATTAAAAATATTTACTAAAAATAGTATTTTATAATCAATTTTGATCCATTTATTTATTTGTCAATAAAATATACTAATTAAATTACTAATTTAATGGAAAATGTAACATCAGAAAAATAAAGTAAAGAAACGTAGCTAAGAATGACTAATTTAATGCAATAGTTATGAATTGCAATAACAAATAAAATTTCAAAAGAAAAAAAATGTTTTCAACACTTTTTCTTCCATTCTTTACTCCCCTTCATAAAAATGTATGCAATTACGGCTGAACCATAAAAAAAATCGTGAAAACCTAATCTTTAAGAATATGTATTTATTAATCACAATTTATTAATCACATAAAAGCAATTTTCGTTTAATTTTCTTATTTAGCAATAAATATCTTTCTTTTTTAAATTTCTGGGTCGTGAAAAAAAAATGAACAGCTGAAACCAGCAGTTTAAAATCTCATCTCTTCCGTCCTGCAAGGTGCATTTCCGAGAGTACCTACTTTCCTTCACAAACTGTCCAGAGGAGCAAATTCGCCTCGTTACTGCTCAAGCTCAGTGGCAGAAAATATTGTAACTTATTTTACTTCCCCCGTCGGTGCAGAAATGATCGATGGAGAAATAAACAGTCCTTCAGTAGAAAACAACAACGACGTTTATTAAAAAGAAGAAACTAATACAGAGACGACAAATACATAGCCGAGACGAACACAGGACAGCCCACTGCAGCAAATAGTAGCCCACAAGTAGCAATCAACCACAGCACACAAAGCGGTCAGACAGAATTCAACAGGAGAGAGAATCTTCATAGCTTTGCACTACGGTCTCTCCAAACGGCTGAAATTCTCCACTGTTTCCTCGCTTTAGCTGTATCCAACTGCCTACACGACTGGCTACTCCTCACAGGACTCGACACACAGCTCAGTTCAGCAACCGTTTGAGCTCCACACAACGCTGGCACTTCGTCGGACTATTCCGCCGTTGTTTCGCTATCCTCTCGAAGACTCGATACTTGACTACGACTCCAACTGCGATTCATTGGAGCTTGAGACTGCCAGCCTTTTACAGGTCCAGAGAGGCGAGCCGAGAAAGTTCTCGGATCAATCAGGTGTATCTCTGTTCCTATCTGATGGATCGGTAAAATTCTCGAAGTTTCTAGTAATATCTTTTTGTCGCTAAAGTCGCAAAATTCGTCACTAAGTTGCCAAATGGTCGCCATATATGTCGCCAAGCTCTGAGGACACTGACGCGGCACCCGATCAGCACCCGCAGGGCTGATCGTAAAACGGTCTTTCCAATAATTTAACTAACCGTAATGGGAAGCAATAATCCAGGTTTGTAACAATATTAAATACTCTTAAATGTAAAATGCTCTTATACTGTACGAAGAGCAGTATACTGATTTTCCACAGTTTTTCCTGAATATTGAAAGCTCTAAAGTGAATATGATTAGATTACTGATTGATCTGGAGGTCTGACAAGGAAATAGTTAGAAAATTATAAAAATCCGATTCTATTTGTAAGTGATATAATGTGATATTTTACTGTCATTTATTACTGATTAAACTATGAAGTGAAACCTTCTACAACTACTACTCAGAATCAGTATATATAAAGTGGTGTCTGTAACACTCAGCGGAGTATACGAATAGCTACGCCGATGCGAAATTTCAAATTCTGTTTGGGTGTTTAACAACTAAGACAGAGTTTCCCTGTGTCCTTAAAAGTGAACTAAATTAAGCATAAATAAAAATTAGTTATGGGATAGTAACATTTTACATTTTTTTGTTGGAATCTAGCAAAGATCAATGAGCTAGGGTTTTCAGTTTTTAATATTTTATATTACGTTGATTTATCATACTCTCAAATCACATAACATTTGGAAGTTACTTTTGTTGTTTCTTTGTAGATTTTTTTTTAAAATTTTCCATTTAGCTCTGAAATTTTTTCTGCTAGTTGATTACTATTTGTTTCAATCTAATTTTAGTGATTAGTTTTAGTTTGAGGTGATCGTAAGCATTCGATATAGAGAGGATTCCACTGAAAAAAATAAACGTTGGAGGGAGAGAGTGAGAAAGATGGATGGCAAGACAAAGTTAAGGGAATAAATTTTAGTTATCAGCTATAATCACAAATTTCACACTTTTTTTAATGTTGGATTGTAGCAAAGGTTAATAAGCTGAGTTTTGCAGCTTCATCCCATTCTCACTTTATTTGAAGACTAGCCGCCTTTGGCGACCAGCCGGTTCGCCAATCTTAATGTTCGTTAAAATTTTAATAATTAAATATTTTATGCAATTCCAACTTTAATAGATTCTTCAGCAAAATATTTTAAAACTTCAAATTTTGATAGTCATATAATTCACTCATAATATTATAAAGGCCTTTAGTCATAACGTGATATGTATCTCTCTAATTTTCTGTTACCTCTCGTAGAATGTATGCTTTAAATTAAAGTGTAAATGATTAATCTGCAATTAATATAATAATATTTTTTACTGAAACAAAGCATTTTTTTAATAATATGATTACTGATAATAGAGTCACTGAGCGTTTAAACTTTATGGGCACTAAAGAATATCTTTCTTAATTTATGTAATATCTCAAGAATTTGTCAACAACATTTTCTCAGATTCATCATGAACCGATCGATTCATTAACAATGTTTAATTTTAAATGCATCAAACACTAAGAAAATAAAATGAATCGTTTAAAATAATCGGTCTAAAACAGGTTTAAAAAAACTACTTAAAAAACGATGTACTTAAAACTATAAGCATATACAAAAAATATATAACTAACATAAATACAATTTACTTACAAAAGCATGCAACTAACCTAAAAATAATTTAAATCATCGGTTGAAAGTGGTTGTCATGACAACAATCAGAACAATGCGCATGCGTGAATTTTCTTCGCCAGTTAGGTAACGCAAATGTGTGAATTTTTCTACGCCAGTTGGGGTAACGCTATGCAGATTATACATTTTTAATTTCCTTTATTCTGTGTTATTTTAATTCAAAAGTACTTCAGAATGAATCTGAAACATAGATTAATTAACAATATTTAATTTTAAAGGCATAAAACATTAAGAAAATAAACAGAATCGTTTAAAATAATCCGCTGAAAAATATTAACCCTAGCCTCATTACTGTTGGGAGAAAAAAAAATTGAAGCCTTTCTCATTTGGCGGTGGGGAAAATGGAAGATTTTTTTTGGCGGAAAAGTTGGCGGTGGGGAAAATGGAAGATTTTTTTGGCGGGAAAGTTAGTTTTTAATTAATAATTAAAATCCTAATTAAAAATTTAAGAAAAGGGACCCCAGGTGCATATTCCCGACCTCTAAGGTATACATGTACCAAATTTGATAGCTGTATGTCAAATGACCTGGCCTGTAGAGCGCCAACACACACACACACACACACACACACACCCACACACACACACACACATTGAGCTTTATTATAAGTATAGATTATTGCTAATATTTTCTTCTAGCATTATTCTTACTTTGTATTTATCACTACATTTTTTTAATTTTAATTTTAATGGATCGCTCTTTGTTTTAAACGGATTTTAGTGATTCTTCTTACTTGGAAGTTTGAAAGAATATTATAAACAGAAAAAATCCCATTGAAAAGAAAAAAAAATTAAGTTTTAATTATTTTTTTTTATACTTACATCTAATGTGCACTGCTAACAATATTTTTATTTCATTTATTAAACACTCTGACAATGTTTATTAGATTTTCTACTACTTTTTTCGGTAATTAATCTATAATAATCATACCCGAGAGGATTTAGATATTTAAGACAATAATCTATTTAGATAGACTTCTATTCTTGTCTAGGTAAATAGATTTATCGATTGTTAATCGGAAATGACCTTCCACAATCTTGTTTCTAAATGCTACGCTAAATGTTATGAGGCATGATTTATTTAATTTATAGTTTTAATATCTATTATCATAACAGTTTGGAGGAGAAATTGCTTTTTGGCACCACTTTGATATTTGCGAAAGAATTTTAGCAGCAGGAGATCCATTTAAGTATGATGGTTAGAATCGTTACTACTGATATTTTGATGTATTTTTGAAAATATAAGGCAGTTAGTCGCTTATAACAATTAGCTTATTCATCCAAATTTTTTGTTTTTCTGGCTATTAAATTATTAATATAAAATACATTTATTTTAAAATAGCCGCCTATGAGGACCAGCTGCTATGCCTGGAATACTAGATGTGTTTAATTTCAATTAATTCTCTTATACGCGACGTACTGATTATTATTCTTTCACCTAAGTATTTTCAATCATGAAATTATAACAAACTTTAAAACCGTGTTATTTTAATAGCCTTACACCTATATTCTATTCATTGTTATATGAACCATCCTAATGGAGTCAAATCTCATGCTAGAATAAGAACATTAGGAACATAATTTTTTTTTAAAATTTTTATTATCCATCTTTCGAGGTACTTATCTCAATTATTTCTTTTTCTTAAGTAAATTATTCTGTAAAGAATCCTCCTTCTTTAGCTTCCAACAATGCAAAAAAAAAAAAAAAAAAAAAAAAAAACCAGTTTAAATATCCAATGAAACAATGAAAAAAGGTTTAAAGTATATGGCAATATTTGAATTTGCTATTGAAAATTAAGCTGGTAATATTTAAAAAATAATTGATGAAATGCAAAAAAAACTTGTTCGACAGTTAAACTGGTATCATTAAGAAGAAATTTTTAAAATTTTTAGATTGCAAATTGTTAAAATCAGTTTTCTGCTATATTTTTGTTAGTCACCAAAAAAAAATCCCCCAAATATCGTTTACTTCTAATTAATTAAAATTATAACATCTCAAAAAGTAGCTCTAAAAGCACATTTTTTACTTTCCAAAGTATAACTATTGTAATTTGATAGGTATTGGTAAAATAGTTTACACTTCAGAAAGCCAATACACACATATTAGCCTCATATTTCTTTATTATTCAATGAGATTTTAGTTTGTTAATTTATAAGATTATAATTAATCTATAAGATTTAAGATAATAAGATTTACAATTAATCCAATGCAAATGACTCTATGTGCCAATTAATAATTATTGCTAGTGAAGAATCGAAACTCAGCCCTGTGATTGTACGGTGAAAAGTCTAATAGGTTCAGTAAGGGATAATGTTGCTTTATTTTACACAAAAACACGAAACACAGATAAAATGAATGAAGAGGAACTATACACAAAATAGCACTGGCAAAAACCTCGACAATGCACAAGCAACAAATCGCTTATTAAATCACCACAACAGAACTAAATCCTCAGTGAGAATTCGCTGAAGAGATTTCGTTAACTATTTATTTGAGCTCAACTCAATTGAGTTCCTCTAGACTTGATTGTATGTCTCCGCTTTTTATAGGTCCTATGACAAGGCATCGAATTTTCTAGAGAAAACTGCAGAACTCGAGTAACAATGGTGCTATCACCAATATTCTCGAATATTCTTGTCCTTCGTTTTTGTCACCAAAGTCGCCAACCGATCGCCAAAGTCTCCAAACGATCTTATTGACTCAACTACCATTTTGTAAAGCTATCTCCTTCCATGAGACTTACAGAGCAGGTAAGTAACAAATTTTTCTAACGTATGTAAATTACAAAATAAAAGCAGGAGTGAAAAAAACCTATTTCGTTGTTAATATTCAAATAAAGGAATTTTTTACTATAGTTTTTATATTGGCAAAGACACATGACTGAATGTCTTGATATAATAAAGAAAATTGTATGAAGTTCGCTACAACAATAAAAACATGGTTATATATTGTACATCACCTGAAATTTAAAAAATTATTAAAATTAAAGAAAAAAATTGTATAGATATAAAATTAGTATCAATATAAGGGATATTTTTTTTTCTTTAGTTTTATGATATAAAAACAATTTTTGTGAGATAATTTTTTTTTCGGAAGTTGAGAAACATCAAGTAATTGCTTGGTTTTTAATTAACTTTTTTAAAATTTAATTTTACATTTTGAAAATTTACTAGGACCTTTCAAGGTCTTGAAGAACGTGGGTCAAATTTCCCCAAAATCGGACAAAAAGTGTTGATTTTTATAAAAGATAAACAAACAAGCATTTATTTTTATATACACCATATTATTTGACAATTTTTGATGTCTGGCGTGAATTCAAAAATCTATATGAAAAAGAATTTTGTCATTTATTTCTCTATAGAATTCTTATACAGACAAGACATTCAATTAGATAAAAAAAAATTGATACATTTTTAATTGATACATTGATATTTTATTTTATGTACGCAAGACTGATTTTTACACGAAAAAAAATAAGGAATAAAAAAAATCAATGTCATTAGCCGCGTTTCAAAAAAAAAAAAAAAAAAAGTAAAAATAATAGCACTGTTACAAACACGCAAGAGACTTTTATAGGTTATTTTGTTTAGTGGCACTTCATTTGTTCTTTCTCTGATTTGTCATTTTGTAACACACACGAAAACTCTGATTGCCTGAATATGCTATCCATCTTCCGTTGTCACGTGGCAGTAAATCAGTTGAAAAAAAGAAACATTTCATCACATTGAACAGTTCTTTTTCGTTGCAGAATTTTGTGAAATAAATTCTATACAAAAAAATGTATGTGTTGATATTTCCGGACTTCAAGAACAATCACCGAAAAAATTAAAAGCATCGCCAACTTATACCACTCGCAATAAATCGTCAACAAATTAATCGCATTACAAATGAAGTAACCATCTAGGCTAAACTGGAGTTTAGCATAGTTTGATACTCGCCAAATAAATTGGAATCGCCAAATAAATAATCAACCGACTCCCAAAAAAAATTCTACAAAGTTACCAAAAATTGTTTTCAATAATTAATTATTTCATAATTCGTATCCTCAGTGATCGTAAGTGAACAGATTTTTATGGTCCTTAATTCGTCCGAGAATTTTACTACTATACAATCCAAAAAGTAATGAAAAAATCGACTTTAAAAAAAATCTTTCAATAATTTAGGTTTGAATCACTATACTTATTTTGAATTTTTATTATGCAATTGTCATATTCAGGTATATTTATTAAAATTACTCCCTTTTTTTGGAATTATTTTTTAATTATTATTTTTTATTATAATTATCATTATTTTATTCATTCAATTTAGTTACTATTTATTTATTAGTCCTTGTTATAACTTTCACTCAAAAAAAATGTAGCTGTTTTGAAATTTAAAAATTGTTTTTTTCTGTAACTGTACTCATTTTTCCTTAATTCGAAATTTTGGATCTAATATTTTTTTTAGTGATCACTTTAGTATGGAATTATTCAAATACTAGTGTAACAACAAAAGAGAGAAAGTTTTCAGAAAGTATATAGCACAATTCTAATTAAAAAGGAATATGGTCGGTGCAGCTGTGTGAAAACTCAGATGATAGAATAATAGTTAGTTCGGTTATATTGATGCCCCGTTTTAAAACAACACTAGGACTATTTTAGGACAGACAGCGTAATTTTTAACTGCAACAGACGACGAGGACAACGCCTTAGCTGGACATTTCTCCAAGCTAAGCACCACACTATCTGGAGTACGTTTGGTCTCGAAACTGATATCCTCCGGTTCCGAAGCTATACCATCTGGTCACCGCAGAACTAGATGATCAAATAAAGGAAAAAATTCAGTAAAAAACATTAAATGAAGGTAAAAAAACCTAATCATAAATTCAGAAAGTTAACTTTAATAAGCATAAAGCATTGAAAAGTGTAAAAGATTTGATTGATTTTTTTTCCTCCCCTTTTCTCTCAAAATTGAATCAGAATTAAAGGTTCACATGTTTAAGTTTACATAATATAAAAAAAAGGTGACGTGAAGTGTATATTATTTTTAACTACTATCAATAATTTTCTGCAGAAACCATGCATATCTTATATGCTGATATATTTCAGTCACATATTCGGGTCATTATCGCATCCTCACGTTTAGCAGAAAAAATCCCATCTGCCAGATAAACATTGACCGTCAATTTTTTTTCACTCCTTGAATGCTTTTTTACCTTTGTCCTAATTATCCTCCCCTTTTCCTTCTACTTAAAAATATTAATGTTACTCAACAATACATAAATACATTCTTATTGACATTAGGGAAAAAGACAAAACAATTCGGTCGATCTTTAACAATTAATCCAATTCACGTGCTTCGGGGGCGAATGTCTGCACCACATACCACACTCCTCAAGAAGTGGGCAACATCCTTAAGAAGCAACGGGTAATCAAATCAAGAAGGATCAAGGAAGAGCCGCTGGTCACTCCCTCCAGACTTCGTTCCAGAAACCAGATCATAGAGGAACAGGAAGCTATTCTTTAATGGCATCAAGGTCTGCTGTCCCGAACCTGTAATTTCGAGATGCCTCGAATAAGGCCATCGATCAAAACACTTTTGTCTTCCATCTTTTGGCATCAGTAGATTCTCCCTCTTAAATTATAACTTCCAAATGAAAACGCCCAGAAGATTATTTTCTTGATATTAATAGTAAAGCGTGGGAGTCATTTAACTTACTACTTGTCTTCAGCTTTTATTGGCTGAAAGTCGTTCATGCAAGGAGATTCCAACGAGTATAGTTTGTTTAATTTTTAATTTCTTTCTCAGAAATAAAAAGCAACGAATGATATAAAATATATATTACAAGGAAAATTTAATATATTTTTCAATTCGATCTCAAGCACAAAGATTTGTTTCAATGGGGTGAGAAATAATACGGCGGAAGAGCCAAATACAGCCATGTTGTTCCAAGCGCGTTTTGTTTGGTCATTTAAGATGCAGCAAGCTGTGCATCAACTGAAAAGATAAATTTAAATCTGGAAAATACTGTACTTTTTTTGCTCAGTTGTAGTTTTAGAGTCAAATTGGTCTCCATATCCATTTTTAAACCGATACTGTAGAATATTTTCAGTGTATTTTATATTCTATCGTAATTTTTTTTAATATGCATAAATTTGGAGAAATTTAGAATTTCATTTTAATTATTAACTTTCAAATATCAGAAACTATAAGAATTATTCCGTATAGCATCTGAAGTGTCCCACTGGGGAGGGGCATCTCAGAAATAAGGCTGAGAAACTTCCGATATGGTGGTTGGTTCTCGCTACTTTGGTGGAGATAGGCTTCCGCCTATCGATGACGGACCATGCTTCCCATGGGAAGGATTGGGCCGTGGCCGGTGATGGCTCTTAAGAACTCAATTTACGCTAATGCTGTCGTGGCGGATCGACTATTCAAATTTAATCCTAATGCCTTTAATTAGGTGGGGTGAAGTAACTTGTGTGGTTATAGTATCCGAAATTTCAAAACTAGAGATCAGCTCTTCGATTGCAAATTTTTCGTTCGTCATTCCAATTGAAAAATAAAATGCTGTAGGAGCATTTATGTAAACTTTACATCTATTTCCACCATATATAAATATATTTTGTAGAGACTTTCACCAACAAATCTATAAATAGAATTTTAAAAATTTACAGATCATGAAAGGATTTTGTGCATTTTAATATTTTATGTCAGCCTCAATTGGCGACTAGCTGGTTCGCCGAGGATATTGCATTTAATTTTAATTGAATCTCTTAAACACAATTTCATGTCCATGATTCCTTCACAAACTATTTGCAAGCTTTAAATTCTCTTATATATGCTGTATTCATTATGTGGATGAATCTTGCTAATGAAAATTAATCCCATGACATTATAATGTGATTTATAATATAAATGTATGGTTAGCCTCTCTCCTAACTTTCATGTAAATTACCCAGATAGTAAACACAATTCTTCTTCTTTAATTTTTAACAATAGAAAAAAAAATCAAGCGATTAATTATTTGATGAAACAATGAAAAATGATTTGAGCATTAGATCAACATTTATAATATATTGATTCAAATTAGACAAAAATATTATTAAAATATTCAAATTAGACAAAAATATTATTAAAATATTCAAATTAGACAAAAATATTATTAAAATATTCAAATTAGACAAATTAGACAAAAATATTATTCAATATATTCAAATTAGACAAAAATATTATTAAAATATTGCCAAAATTCAGAAAAAATGTTCACCTATATGAACTGGTATAATTAAAGGGCTAATTTTTGAATTTCAATAAGATGTAAAATTTATTTTTGAGCTATATTACCTTAGGAAATTATGGTGGAAAAACATCAAAATTTCATTACATTTTTACTTAATAAAAATTCTAATATAAATTTTTAAAAACTACTCTGAGGTGTACATTTCCACTCCGTCCTATAAAGAATATTTATGTTAAATTTTCAACAATACACACATACATACACAATTCACACTCTCTCACACACACATAACATATGTTTATAATTGATAGAGATATAGAAAAAATAATTTTTACATGTTTTGTATACCACTTAATATCAGAATAAAACTCTATAAAAACAAAAATAATTTTTATCAATCAAATAAATTCAGAAACGAATTCAAGCCAAAATTTTGTTTATAAGTTTTTATCAAATATTAAAAAGCCTTCATTTTTTTTTTGCCCCAAAGTGGTTGTAATACATCAGTATTTGATGTTCAATAAAACGGTGCTACTTATGAATGACATTATTTAACGCATTTGGCATAAATTTTAATTTTTCAAATCCGGGTCATCTTCCAAAATTAAATTATCTTAGAAGCTTCATTTAAAATTCTTATAAATATGAGGTCATTGATTGTTTGCGAAATCTACTACTAATCTCAATTATGAAAAAAAAAAGATTATTTAAAATAAATTTTAAAACTAAAGATTAATTTCCTTGGTATCTCTATTATATTGTTGAAAAAAATCTCTATTATATTGAATATTTATTCAGGAATCGATTTATTCCGAAACATGATGCTTCAAGGATGAATGAATCTTTTAAACAAACGAATGCTCCCATTTCCACAATAAAACGAACTTTCTTTTAAATCAAATAATTGATTTTTTAAAAATCGTTCTTAACCTAATTTTGAAAAAAAAAATTAACAAATACATGCATAAAACAGGATTATCTCACAGACGCGCATAGAATCTAATCTGTGCTTTTAGTTTTCATATCGCTTTTATTCACATAGAAAAGAAAAAAAATCTCGTGTTCTGTACAAGGAAGTGAAACTGAAGAAGGAAGTCAACCGTCGTAGCTCTTCTGAATACACAGATGTCTTTCTTTACAACTCACGTATCGTATCTCCGGTAGAAAATAGGCCTCTAAGGAATAAAAAAAAGAATAAAAAATATTAGAAGCAAATACCATCTCAGACCGGTGAAGCCTAGTTCAGCTAACCTGGACAGAATTTCATCCTTTTTAGCCCCTGACCTTCAAACCGGCTTGATGGGAAACAAGTGGTTGGAATAGAGGATCTATCTATCTATCTACCAACCGGCATTTTCCAAGCCCCTTTGGCAATTCTTGGCTTAGAGTAGTAGGCGGTGTTTAAGTATTATTTATATTTTTTTGTGTTATCACGTCAAATGTTATTTATTTTTTTTTTTTTTATTCTTTCCTTCAAAGGTCAGTTGTAGAAACTGTGTCAGTTTGATACAAGATTGGGAAAGAAAACAAAAACAGATTTTTTGCAGGCGGTTCAAAATATTTTTGATCAAGTTTTAGTTCTGGGACATGTAGGAGAAGGTACAGGATGGCATGGTATTTCAGAAAAATGGAACATTGAGGGCCTAAGCGCTGTCGGCAAAAATGTTGTTGATGGCGTTCTTGGAAAAGAATGACAACCCTATGAGGCGTTGGCTTCAATTATTGAAGTGAGGCCTCTGCTGGAAAAATTTAGGTGATTCAAATAAAATAAAAAAAATTCTCATCCAGAGTTTGGCAAACGATTTGGACTTCGACCCTTTTATAGAAATATTTTTCCAATGCAGTTTATTTTTAAAGCGTTACAAACACAATTTTACAGTAAATTAAACTAAAAATTGCTCTATAGTCAATGGTAACTCAAACTGACAACTGCTGAAGGACGTAGCGTGAATTTTATGTCTAATTAAATACATCTGAATACGAAACTAAAGTATTTAATTATAAATTAAATAAATCTAAATAACTGAAAATAATTTAATAAAAACATTTTAAGTTATAATAAAAACATAGTAAGTTTATTACATTTTTTTAAATAATATTTCCTACTTTTTAATTTTTGAATTATAATTCATTGTTATAAGTGCTATAAAATGTTGGAATCGTTTTTTTAAAATTCACTACTAGATGTCGCCATTAATATCAAATCAAATTTAAATAAATTAATCGGTTAATTGATAATAAACTATTAAAAACATTAAAACAGCCAATTTTGATGAAAAATACATAAAGGTACAAAATTTCAAAATTCTGGTCAGTAATTAGGCTTGAAGTGAAAATTCATTTTTTTTTATTATCTCAAGGGGGCAACATATTTGACACTCAAAGGGTATATTTAATCAAAATGATGTTACTTTCTTATTTTTTAGACAGCTTGGTGTTGAAACTATCAATTATAATGAAAAATGATTGGATACTTGCTGTGTTGTTTATGCAGTGCAAACCTTATAGTTTCCTCTGATCCAAGATTTAATCTTGATTGGCTCGACTTAGTTTCTTTTATTGATAGAATTCACTAGGGGTGTAGTTTCTCCTACTGACAGAATTCACTAGAGGTGTAGTTTCTCCTACTGACAGAATTCACTAGAGGTGTAGTTTCTCTTACTGACAGAATTCACATGAGGTGTAGTTTCTCTTATTGACAGAATTCACTAAAGGTGTAGTTTCTCTTACCGATAGAATTTACTAGAGGTGTAGTTTCTCTTACTGACATAATTCACTAGATATGTAGTTTCTCTTACTGATAGAATTCACTAGAGGTGTAGTTTCTCTTACTGACAGAATTCACTAGATATGTAGTTTCTCTTACTGATAGAATTCACTAGAGGTGTAGTTTCTCTTACTGACAGAATGCACAAGAGGTGTGATCAGTCTATTCATTTTAGATTGGGCCAAGGTCATCTGAATAATTGATCAAAAATTATCTTTGAGTGTTAGTATTCGATATTGTGTGTGATAAAATTTTACATTGCAACTAAGAGTTATGAAACATTATTACTAAATATTCTGTATGTAAAATTCTGTCATATGAAATAAAAGTTGTTAAACATTAATACTCGGACAATTCTAAATTTCTATATTAAAAAAAAAAGATAATAAAATTCTATATTTTAACTATAAAATTTTATCTATTCGCAGAAAATTCTATATTTAAAAAAAGTATTTAAATAAAACAATATTTAGTATTCTATATGCTAAAATTTTATATTCAGTATGAAGGTTGTTAAATTTTATAGATATTTCATACAACGCATATAACGTGCATGAAATGTCTAAATATATCACGTTATTAACTAATGATATGGTTTGTTGCAACATATTACAATCGTGTTTTCGCTTTTACATGCTTCTGAAAGTACAGACTGACAGACATTTAACTCCTTATTGGATATGGTTCAAAATCGTCTACAGTATAGATATTCAATCTGTGTACCGAATTTTATCTATCTAGCTCTCTTCTTTTTGCAGTTATCGCGTTAACTTATATTTGAACAACTAGATAGACAGATTTCATTTGAATGGATTTCTTTCAATTTCATAATAATTTACCAATTTAGTGTAAAAACAATATGCCAAATTTAATCCATCTAGCTCAAAAAGATTTTGAATTATCATTTTCACAACCTGTCAGACATAATTTTTAAAAAATTAGATTTTCAGACTCAAGATTGTCTGAAATGTGGAAATTAGTGAAATTCTCTATTTCGATTTTTTTTTTTATTTTTACAATATTTTTTTTATTTGTATATTTTGTATACGAGCAATATAAACGTATTCTTACTTATATAATCATGGTAGTGTGTATAAAAAAGGAATTCTTGTCACAACGAGCATCTGTATAAATGAAACAATATTGCAAATTATATTTAAAAATTATAGAAATTAAACAAAAAAAATGTCCTCTATAAAGCTATTTTTGAATGTTGAAGGGTATAAAAATGTTTTGTTTGCAAGATGCTCCAAACAATACTAATATGTTGATTAACTTTTAATTAAAACACTTTCATCATTAACATTTACTACCCAAGAAATAACCGCATCCCGAATTTAAATTCTACATTCTGACCTGAAAAGTGCTAAAAATGGAAGTGCTAAAAATGTGAAGTACTGAAAAGTGAAGTACTGAATGTGCCTGAAAAGTGCTAAAAATGGGTAGTAAAAGTGCTAAAAGGAAGTGCTAAAAATGTTTAATTTGCAAGATGCTCCAAACAATACTAATATTTTGACTAACTTTTAATTAAAACACTTTCACCGTGAACATTTACTACCCAAGAAATAACTACGTCCCGAATTTAAATTCTACATTCAGGCCTGAAAAGTGTCTTGATTTTTTTTTTTTTGTCATCATGCATGTTGGATATAATTTATAAATAGTATCCAGGAGATGAAGATGATCGGGTTAAAATATCTGCTAAATCAACAGCTCACCACGTGTAAAAAATAAAAGCTGCAATCAATATTAATTTTCTGAGTTCCTTATCATGATCATATTTGCATATGATAATGATAGTCAGAAAATAATTAGAATAATAATGCATTTCAGGGTATAAAATTGCAGAATCATAAAGCATTATAAAACAATGCTGATTGTTAATTCGCTCAGTGTTGCAATCTTGCTTTAATGATGAGAAAATGACACCATAATTAATTTAACCTCATTATGCACTTTCCGAGTCTAACACACTGACCGTCCCAACATTTGTCGGTCGTGCTGCAGGCTGTCATACCGGTCATATAAAATCGCTATTTTTCTTCCAAGATCAAAATGCCATCAGTTCCTGGCTTATAAAGAATTAATTGTTCAATAGCTATTTGATACGCCTACGTTTTTCAATGACTTTTTATTAAGAAGAAAAAAGTGTATCATGTCACTCTTTTTTATGCCAATTTACAGACTTTTTAAAAATCTTCCATTCTTAATTGCTTTGGAAACTTTTAACTTTGTTTAATATTTTCAAAAAGCAGCATAAATTGTTTTGGTGGGAGCAGTGAAATAAAGTTTATAATTTAGTTCTCATGTTCTTATTAAATAAAATTTTGAGTTGATTTTTTTCAGTTTTTTTATATTTTATATTCCCTATTTTAAAAAATGTACAATCATTCTAATTTATGCATATTCTAAAAAATTTTTTTAGCTATATATTGAATGTGAATCATAAGAGTTGTTCAATAAGCGACTTTTATAAAATAAAATAAGAACCTTTCTTTTTTTATTTTATAAATTTTTAAAAACTTTTTTTTTTCTAAAAATGACCAAAAAAATCAAAAAATTAATCTAAAAAATAAAATTTTCTTTCGTTTATATATTAAGTGATTTAACTCCAAAGTAGACTAAGTAAGAAAAACAGTATTCTGATGTAATATAGTTTTTAAAGTTTCTTATACATCTCAAATTTTCAATTCATTTGACAAATTTTGTGCAATAAAAAGCACAAAATTTATCAAATAAATTTTTAATTTGTGCACCAGCTACAAATCAAAACTTTTATAATTTAATAATGCGCAAATGTTTTGCTTTGTATCCTAATGACGAATTCTTATTTTAACTATAATTTCTTAATTATTATAATTTGATATTTCTTAATTTATATATTCTGACCATAAAAAATTGAAGTAAACCTTTTTCTTTTTCTAAAATTTGTTATTTGGAAAATTCCGATGATTATTTTTAATTATATTTTTTTGTACATTTAAAACAATTTAATTTGGGCATAATTTAAAAGGAATTCATTTGTATAACCACCAAATTTGCAAAAAATTGTTTAAAAAATCAAATTTCGAAACATATTTGATTTTTCAAGCAATAATTCACAAATCTGCAATAAGTGTAACACTGTTATGATATGACCAGTTCAATTATATTAACATCCCATTTTAAAGCAACAATGGGACTATTTTGGAATGGACCTCATAATTTTGAACTGCGGTCAGCCGACGACGACGACATCTGAGCTGGCACCCAGTCATTTTTTTTTATATATTTCATTTGAAAATCAAGCATAAGAAAAGTTTATACATTTTCGCTTAGATTTAAGTCTCAATCAAATCATATCATAAAAAATGTATGTATAATCATAAAAAAATATATTTTTTAATTAGTTATTCATTATATATCAATAATATAACTGCCTCTAAAGCATATTCAGAACAAACCAGCTGGTGACCAAAGGCGGCTATTTAACTGTAGTTATGAGGCAACCGACACGTGTACGATATCTAAAAAATCTGACCGCAAAATCTTTTTATGTTTCATCACTCGACAAAATTCAGTCGTGAACACGCGAACAGAGCGGAACAATTTATTATTTTGGAACAAAGCTGACGTGTTTTCATCCTAAAATTTTATCCAATTATTAGAGATTTGAAGCCAGGGAATTTGGTACCATAAATAATACCACCATCCCTGTGTTCCCAATCAGTAAAATATTATCCTGCTTGTCAATATTGTTTCAAATCGCGTGTTTGAATGCCTTCGCTGTAATTGTGAAACCTTCTGTCACGCACTTTGATAAAAAGAATCGGATTTTACAGTTCATTCATATCCAAGTAGCAGTTCAAATGAAAACAGAAGCCTTTTTAGTTTTGAAAACCAGGCAAAAATATGAGCTGCGCATTTTTATATTCAGTTATTTCAGCAGCAAAAGTCAGTATAGGTATGTTATTAATTTAAACAGATCAGTTTGAATTAATCTGCTAAGGCATAATTTCAAATGTTTTTTTCCCCGAAATCAGAGAGATTTGGAACATAAAAATTCTGCAAAATCTCGAGTTCGAATTTTTTTTTTTCCTTTTAAGATTACAAGACTTCCTCTATA
Source organism: Argiope bruennichi (assembly GCF_947563725.1). NCBI lineage: Eukaryota > Metazoa > Arthropoda > Arachnida > Araneae > Araneidae > Argiope > Argiope bruennichi. The sequence goes on along the minus strand of NC_079156.1, from coordinate 99,713,015 downwards.
TTTCATAAGCGAGGGAGTAAGAATGAATTATAATATTGCTTTTCATTTACTTATTTTACTTTTATTTTACATAAAATATGCAAAGTACTGTGACTGTCAAAAAATTCAAACTCGAGTTCGACAAATCTCTACGTTTCAAATCTTTCTAAATTCAGATACCTCTCCCCCCCCTGCCTTCTTCTCCCTATCATACTTTGGAAATTATGTTCTTCTTTCCATGAACATGTTTATTTGAAAACGCTTTAACTTAAAATAAGAAATTTAATATGTAATCTATAATAATAAATTTGTTGAAGTCGGTTGGTCTGTCCAAAGGACGCAACGCAAAATGGGCAATTTTATATGCAAACAAAGCTTCCTAAAGTACATATAAAAGCCCTCCTCCGGAAAGACATGCTTGAGGAATGGCAAGGATATTGGAGCAATGGTATCACAGACAGAAAAAATTTTTAATATCCTGCCTTCAGTCAACCTTAATCCCACTAACTGGATCAGAGAGGATATTATTTTCTTCTCAGAACACGGCCCTTTTCCTGCCTACCTCAAGAGGTTCAATCTGTCTGAGAGTGACCAGTGCAGTTGTGGAGGGACAGGCACCGCACTTCATTATGCTACGGAATGCATCCTTACAATCTGCTGGCATATGAAAAAACCATCACCAAGCCATGAACAGGAATGGCTGAAAAGAGTCGCCAGCAACTTCCTTTCCAGGCAAAAAATCCACAGTATAATCAATTTTATAAGTGAAAATAGAGACCTATTCTTGCCTCCATAGCACTCAACATCAAGTCTCATACCAAAAAAGACTAAGGGAAAAAACAAGCACCGCAGTCTCCTGTCACACATTTCAATCAATCGGAGATTGTCTTCATTTCCATTTCTCAAATTATTTTCCATCTGATTTTTTTTAACTGCATCCTGATCTGCTATATCATAAAAAATAGGTGAACACAGATTATATGTATATTTTTACACATTTTATCTCTCAGAACTATATTTCTAAGTTTATTACTACAAATTATATTTCCAAGCTGAAAAATTATGTAAACGGTCTCATCATCATATAATTTCTTATATAATTGTAAATTCTGTATATAGTTATTTTTGTTTCGTTTTCCTACTGTAAATATTTTGTTAATTAAATAAAATTCCCGTAACATGCCCACCAAACCTTTCAGTGACCAGAATGGTCACGGATACGGGGGCATGAGACGGCGTTCTGTTCTGTCCGTGCGCGTGTGAACACAATCACTTGAACACGCAGAGAGTTTTACGGATGAAATTCAGTATATTGATTTTTCATCAGAACTGTAGTTGTGTATTACATTTTGAAGTAAATTTGACAAGAGAGGAGGGGGGGGGGGCATTTACTGATTTGTATATGCAATGTCAAAATAATTTCTTAATGTGCTATTGCTGCTTTAAAATTTTAACTCTGTAACATTTAAAATTATGCATGTAGATATCTGATGTAATATATAATGTATTATGATGACACATTGATATGCATGATTCTTTTTTTCTTTAAATAAGACATTTTAAAATAATTAAAACACACTAATCCGTTTCTTTATTCCTTTTTTTCTTTTCACAATGTGTTGATATATTAATTTTCATTTATTTATTGATGATAAATTTTTATTAGAGTCATTAATGCATTTTTCTTTTATAGATTTTGAACTTCTAAGGCACATGCCTTCAGATAACTTGAAATTTAAAATTGAGGCTTATAAATATGAAAAGCAAATTGCATATTATATAAAACATTATACATTATGTAAATTAAACATTATATAAAACAAATATGATGCCTAAACCGACAAAATCTTTGTTATTTATTTTATTAGTTTGTTTAAACACTAGTTCCTATTTCCTATTTCCTCTACAAAATGGGCCAAAATCATGCAAGAAAAGCGTAGGTAGCAGCAGTCGTGTCGCCATCTAGTGGCAAATCACAGCAAGGATATTGAATGCCAAGTGTTTCTGTCAAATGCATTATTATTATTAAAAAAAAAATAAGCATTTGCAATTAAATGATACGCGATTAATATTTTAATATGGGATACCATAAAAATTTATCAAGTAATCCCAATAAATTTAATTTTTGTTAGATATAATCAAATGTTTCAAACAATTAATATTATTAATTTTAATGATTCATGCAACTAAATTTCTTGTTTAAAAAATCTAAGATTTGGTGTTGAAAAATACCAATATACGAAAGCTGTATGAAATCATAATTTTTTTCATATGACGGAATAAAGAATTGTAGATAAAATTACAGAAAAAAAAATGGCGAATCGCTTCTGTAAACTGTGATTTTTATTTGACTTATTTAATTGATATAAAGCTTTTTAATGAAATGTTGTGACTTACTGAAGTATAAATGCATTCGAAACTATCCTTAGCATTCTCAACTAACTTCGAATCTCTAGGGAGAAAAAAAAAAGAAAACTACTATGATTACAGATTTATTAAAGTACTTAGATAAACCTAATTGTGAAATAAATTTTGGAGGATCCTACAGTCATATTATTTATTCAATCAATCATCCATAATCCAAAGTTTGAAAAAAAATCTACAAAATTAGTAAAGTCGATACTCCAAAGTTCATCCGTCTAGTTGAATTTTTTTTAGTTGTCGTGTTTACAGTACGACAAATATAATTCCAAAAATGTGTTTTTGAACACAGAACGTTTGGAGCATGGAAATCTCGAGTTCGCCTTTTTTGAAGATTATAATGCATTCTCAAATTAAATCCCATCCCATATAGTATATTTATCTCCTTTTTTTCTGGTTCTTCTAAATCATCTCCGCATCTTTCAATACTGCATCTCACGTTGGAACACGCCTCTTCGGATATGTTTTTCCGAATCTGACTCAAGAAAAATCTTTCGTACTTATTCAAGGCTATAAATAGAAGGGAGAACTTCTTTAAAGAGTATAAATCTTTAAAGAATTTTATTCTTTATGATTTCAAGGAAAAAATTCAATTTTTATCCTATTTCTTACTAAACCCATTACAAGAACTGTAAGGCGAATTAAATAGAAAATAAATAGTAATAATAATAGAAAATAGAAAATAAAATTTTTATGTCTTCTAATCCTATGCAGAATTAATAGATAAAATAGTTTTATATCTTATAATATCGTATTCGAAACATATCCATGTTCCCATATCCTTTGCAGAATTAATTTTGTCTATTCAAAGATAATCATATAATACTATAAAACAATGCCTTTCTTTTAAATGAAATGCTGCAAGCAGATGATAAATTAAAGTTTAAGAAAATGGAAAAAATAATGAGTAATAACATTTAAAATCGAAGCAATAATTTTGTAATCCTCAGTGCGCGTTCGTGGTGTTGCGAAAATAATCATTAAAATTTTTCTAAAACCAACAAAACGAATTTCAACAATGGTTTTTCTCAACAAGCTATATTTAATTTCTAAAATTAATTATTCTTTTTTAATGATTTTTCATTCCTTGTGTACAGAAATCCATCCTCGACTATTAGGGCAAATAGAAAATAATTATAAAAAAAATCATTGATAAGCCGGATTGTGTAATGAATAAAATTGAATGCCTAATTATTCGCTAATGAATTGTTTTGTTGTTGATGTCATTCAAGATATTTTTATCTCTATTTCGAAAAAGCATTTTGTCGTCTTGACGGTTTTACATAACGGATATAGATTAAAAATTTAATAGTTACTACATCCCAAATCGAATGAAGCTGGAATTACTTGCAATTTCTTTTCTTCATGTTGAAAAAAGTAGACGTAATTATATTTGCCTAAGATAAATCCGCAAGGGAGAATTATTTAAAGTACTCTGCAGAAATCTTAAGTTGAGTTGACTTCTTTCAACTTTTTTGGAAAAAGCTTGTACCTATGTTGATGATTTTGACGGTTTGTATCGCATTTTCTTTTTAATGCCTCCCTTTAACTTAACTTGTTTCATAATCACAGAATTTTACTAACTATTTTTTTTTTTACGTCTGTCCTTTTAGGCCTATATTTTTGATAAAAAAAAAATATTTTCTACTTTTTAGTACAGTAATAAGAGGATTTTAAAAACCTTCTTAATTTATACTATTTTTTAAATTTTTTTCTGCAACATGAAATTGGTCAAACTTTTAAAATTAATATTTAAAAAACACTTTACAGGAAATTTAAAGACACGTTTCTAATTAACATATGCACTGATGAATTAATGTAGTAAAATATTGAATCTGTACGAGTGGCACATCTTGCAGTGATTAATAAAATATTTAATTAAAAATGAATTTTTATTAAAAATAAATTATTGAACGATTCTATAAAATTTATAATAATGATTATTTAAATTTATAATGGTAATAGGAAATAAATAAAACAAAGAATATTCCTTTTAGTGTATTTTTGGAAATAAATAAAATAAAGAGTTCTTCTTTTAGCATTATTATTGGAAATAAATGAAATAAAGATTATTCCTTTTAGCGTATTTTTGGAAATAAATAAAATAAAGAGTACTCCTTTTAGCGTATTTTTGGAAATAAATGAAATAAAGAATCTTCCTTTTACCGTGTTATTTTTAATAAATGAAATGAAGAATCCTCCTTTTAGCGTGTTTTTGGAAATAAATGAAATAAATAATCTTTCTTTTAGCTTGTTTTTGAAAATGAATGAAATAAAGAATCTTTCTTTTAGCATGTCTTTAAAAACTGTTTTTCCTAAATTTCTTTCAGATGAAGTCAGGGAACTTGAAATCACTCCTATTCTACTGTATTTTTTTGTGTTTATGCGCAGCTACAGTTACATCTAACCCACGGAATTTTGACAGAGATGGTTAGTTGACGTTCAAATTGGAATTTTTAAAAAGAAAACATATTTAGTTAGAACTATTGTTTAGTAATTCTTATGAAATTGATAGTCAGTTAAATAATTGAAACAGTTTCTCATGAAATTGACTAATCAGTAGTGCTTTTTCAGGAACAAATCGATTAAAGAATTGTTATTGTCAAAAAGTTTGATCTCGAGTTTTTGGCAAAAGTAATGAATCTATGGAATATGAAACGAATTTCTTTTGTGTAGTGTTCCAGCTTTAAATTATTCTTGCAATGATCTCATCAATTTCAGACAATTAGTTTCCCCCCCCCCTTCTTTTCTCCCATCGAAATGAGAAAGACAAAAAAGGCTGGAATGGCGGAGATTTGCATATACGATTAGGAAAAAATAATCAAGGAAAATTACTTTAAAGTATGCGAAAAAAAATATCGAAATCAATAGAAAAGCTGTTAAAAATATTGCCGCGTAGATAAACCGTGTGTTAACTAAAGCCTAAGAAAATATTCGTTAATTTCAACTCGGGACTTTATTCAAGGAACAAAATCTTACGTCTTTTTTTAACCACAAGACGAAATAACTCGAATCGTCCAGATTTAGAAAGATACAGAAATTATAAGAACATTTTAGAACAAACGAGAAATAAAGGAAAGTAAATCAACAACATTTAGGTAAGTTGCCTACAATCAGATACGAACTTGCGAAATACCGGTTTTAGTTTATAGCATTCTAACACTGAGCCATTCAACCCGCGCCAAGTTAGAACAAGTTTCGCTATAATATATTAATTCCGAAGTTAGAAAATTTTGCCATTGCAATATTTTTTTATCTAAAAATAATTTTATATTTTATTAGATATTTTATATTTTATCTTTTCTTCCCGAACAGCGCAGTTTTTGAAGATAAATCTTTTTCCGTAAGGATTTTTAAAGGATAGTGATCAAAGTCTTTTTTACTCGGCACCGTCGTGTGCCATACGACCTTTCACGTATAAATAGCGCTGACCTATCCACATGTTTACAGACAGACTAAAAGACAGACAAAGAAAAAAATCCTAGAAGCTTCACTGTCAAAATCTTAAAGTCTAATTTTTGAATGTTCAAAATATCTTCTCTTTTTTTGTATTCTTGAAAATAAAAACTGTTTTGCGTGGCTTGACAAACAATCATGTGAATTTGTATTTTATCTATAACCATGCTGCATGAAAAACATGATGAGTTTCCAAATATGTTATAAATATCAAACAATAGTTTTACCTGACTGTATCTATGTATTATGTCCTGACTAATGAGTTGTTTCTTTCTTTTAATTGTGCAGTTTGTCTCTTGAAGAAAAAGGTAGGCCCTTGTCGGGCGGCCTTTGACAGATTTTACTACAACGTACTTCTCAAGGATTGCCGTCACTTCATATACGGTGGCTGCAGTTCGAACGGAAACAATTTCAAAACTTACAAAGATTGCATGAGAGTTTGCAAGGGAGTTTGAAAATGAAATATGGTAGGTTTTACTGCAATAAATGTTTAATATTATTTTAATATCGAGGACAGAAAGCGAGGACAAAAAGTCACACTACAGTCGTCTATAATAATCTTAAGAGATATTACTCATGTGAAGATTATGTCACATAAGAAATATTATCAAAATAAGTAACTGAATTTTTGCTCTGTGTGGCTATGTAGTTTAATTTCAAAAATCTTACTCTATGCTTTTGTTCAATTTTTAAGAAAAAAATATTTTATTGTTGGAACATTATATAAAAGAAAAAAGTGGATTGCACCTTGACTATAATTTCCTAATAAGGTCTGTCATTATATAGTGCTCATGTAGTAGGATGGTAACAGGATGAAACGAAAGTTGAGACTGAAGTGGTAAGCTTCACTTCGTCCCAAAACAGTAGCCTTGTAACAGTAGTTTAGTTTAGTTATATTAACGTCCCGTTTCAAGCAACACTGGGGCTATTTTGGGACGGACCTCGTAATTTTGAACCGTGGTCAGATGACGAGGACGACACCTGAGCTGGCACCCCCTTCTCTACACCAGCGGGAGGACGTTTGGCCAGGAATGATTTAACGTGCAACAGACCCCCTTACAGGACGGTTCTTCGGCAGAATCGTGTCTCGAACCTGAAACCCTCCGGTTCCGAAGCCGAGACCTTACCACCAGGCCACCGCGGCCCGCCTTGTAATAGTAAGTGGCATCTAAGGCATAATATGGCACCAATCTTTTTTTAAGGCTTACAAAATAAAACAGTTATCCATGGCACACTATTATATCTTATCTTTAAAATGTGATAAAAATGTATTAAAATTTCGATGACATTTGACTGTCATCGAAACTATGTGGCTCTTTCAAAACCATTTTCAGGCTCTATTTCTTCCAATAACACGATAACCGTAATCAAATCTGTCCGAAATCGAGATCTTTGCAGAAGTTCCGCTGTGATTGATCTTGAAATGGTTGTCTGTCCATAAATCGAAGTCAGTGTCACAGTAATCATCCATAAATGATTGGAATTGCATTAAGGGCTTACTATTAGCAAGGCGATAGCCTGACATTGTTGAAGAAAATAACAAAAAAGAGATTTTCAATATTACATCGGTGGATTATGCTTGTACCCAAAATAATAATATAGAATACCCAATTGGTATAAAAGAAATCATCAAAAGGGAACTTGGATATTTTTCTTCTGATGCTCCACTCTGTTGTTATATGAGTAAATTGATACTGTCAAGTTTTTACATTATGCCGCTTTTGCCTTATTGTCTTAGTCATTCTTTGCCAGTAAATCTCTGTATTTGCTTTGCATTTAATTTGTTTTTGTAATCTTTAATCTACAGGGTGATTCAAAATTAATCGCTCAAATTTCATGGAAAGGCAAGGAATACGTGAGGAAACTGATTTCACATTGAAAAGCATGTCCGAAAATATCATCTACATGGATAAATGAAGTCAACACAAGGAAACAGTACAGTTTAGTGGTAACGAATGTGCCTTTTATTACAACAATGTAAATACAGGTTCAGAGTAGATGCTCAAAATTCACACATGATTCACGGCGCCTTTGCATTGAATGCCGAACGTTTTCAAAAACGCCAGGCATATCATGGACAATACCTTCGGCGGTCATTATTCATGCAATAAAGTCCATTTCACTGTCGACGAGGGTCTACCATACATGGTCTTTCATGACCCTCCACAAAAAGAAATCCATGGTCGATAAATCAGGTAACCTGGGTGGCAACCACGCGATCGGTTTGGGTACATACAAAGCCCTCTACATACGCATGCGTACATTTGCGGACATGCTTTCCTATGTCAAGTCGATTTCCTGACGTATATCCTGCCTTCCCACGAAATTTGAACGATTAGTTTTGAATCACTCTGTATATTAAGTGTAAGACATATTGCAGGCAAGCAACGTGATGTTTTATAGTTAACAAATTTTCTTAGTCATTCAGATGGAAGATTCATTCTTTTCCAGAGAGTTTTATAATAATATATTTGATCTATTTTCACCTTTCAGGTTTTCTTTTGGGATCAACAAACAAAGGAAATCCAAAAACGGGAGAAACATTATTCTAAATTTCTCGTTTGTAGCAATATCTAATGTCTATTGTATTGAGTGTAATCGAATAAAGATGCTTTATTTAATTAAAAATGTATATTGTTCTTAAATTCATTTATTATTTAATTACTACAAAGCATTTTTTTGGTTCATTCGTATAAGGATAAATGTATATGTGTGTGTGTGTCAATCAATCTGTCTATCTTTCTTGGCGCTCTACAAGATAGATCATTTGACCTAGAGCTTCCAGAATTGTCCAGGTACACTTTGAAAGGTGGGAATATGCACCTCGGAGCGTTTTTTCTGAAATTTTTCTGAGAATTTTAACCAAGTTTAAAAAGTGTGCTACATTTTGATGTTTTTTCGCCCTAACTTCCGAAAATATTTCCCCCAAAAATTAACTTTTACACTGTTTTTAAGTCCAAAAATCTTATTTTCAATGATGACAAATTAGTTGCTGTAAAATTCTTTAACCTAGATTTAATTATTTTTTAAGCATATTTTTCCCAAGTATATTTCACAACAATATTTTCATTGTTGTAAATAGAACTGAAATCCTCTTTCAATGTTTCAGCAAATATGTAATTGATTTTTTTTTCTTCTCATTGTTGAAAGTTAAAGAATTGTGTTAATATCTCTGTAGCTAACAGGACCAATAAAAAAATTGAATGTTTACAATACCGTTAAATGTAGAAGATAGATGAACCGGTAGCTAACAGGACCAATAAAAAAACTGAATGTTTACAATACCGTTAAATGTAGAAGATAGATGAACCGGTAGCTAACAGGACCAATAAAAAAATTGAATGTTTACAATACCGTTAAATGTAGAAGATAGATGAACCGGTAGCTAACAGGACCAATAAAAAAACTGAATGTTTACAATACCGTTAAATGTAGAAGATAGATGAACCGGGTATAGTAACGCTATGGAGCTTCTCTCCATTAGAAAAGTTCGTATACACAAAAAATAGAACAAATGTAAAACAATTAAACTTTTACACGGCTTTAATGTCTGAAGAATTGGCGGAATCATGGACATGAAGTTATATGCAAATAATTTAATTGAAAATAAATATAAGCAATATCTCCTGCGAAGCAATGATCACCAAAGGTTACTAGTATATAATATTTACAGATTAGTAAAAGTCGTGATAGAAAATAGACATATAGAGGGGGCACTCGTTTAGAGAACAGTTTAAATATACAGGGTGTTTATTTAGTCCCGGACCCATTTTGATGTTTAATAACTCATAAAATAATAAAGATAGATTAAAATTAATAACATAAATGGTTAAATAGACTCAAAAAGTTTCATGACCCTTGTCAATGAACTTCCACGTGTGCCCCCTTCGTCGCACGGAGAATATCAAGTCGATAGTCAATTTCACGCCAGGTAGCATCTTCTATCCTCCTTAGCATATCTGTTGCAAAGGCCATCCTCCTAGGCCTATCGTTCGGTTCCAAAACTTGAACAATTTGAACTTTGTATGCACGCAGTCTTAATTTTTTCTTAATAACCTTGCACACCGTCGAATTTGGCATATCCAATTATGTTGCCGCTGATCTCGCAGATATTCTAGGATTGTGTAAAAATGTCTCTTTGACACGCTCAACATCAAAATCACTTGTGTAAGGATTTCCGGAACGTTTCTTATCTGCGATACTTCCAATTTCTAGAAAATTCTTTTTCCACCGCAAGATGGAGGATCTGGATGGAGGATCTTTTTGGTATATTCTTCTGAAATTTCTCTGTGCTTGCACTATCGATTTCGTTTCTATGAACCAATTATACCAATAAAATCTGTGTTTCTCTTGTGGTGTATGCATTCTCCTTAATATCCGCTAGAATAAAACATCACATACAAAAGTACTACATAGAACAAACACATCAAAAGTAAACATAACATTGCAATAGTTGCCAAAAACAAAAGAGAAAAATGCAATTAATAAGCAGACGATATTTAGAAAAGTACAGATATTTAGACTGGAAAATGAAATTATCTGAAGTTAACCACACGTGCAGACGATATTTACAAAAGTAAAAATATTCAAACATGAAAAGGAAAATATACGAGTTATTCCATCAATAAATGCCATAAGTTTGTTTAAATCTTCATTATTTTATGAGTTATTAAACATCAAAATGGGTCCGAGACTTTATAAACACCCTGTAGGTTAACATTATGAGTATGTATTCGGGTAAGAAACGAATTTTAATGTTCTAATTGAGATGTGAGAAATCTGTACTTTATACTCTAAAAAAAGACGAATAGTCGATTTTTAAATTATGATTATGACTAAATGATGATAATTATTTTTTTAATGTTAGATGTCGAATGCAAATTTTATTTGGAAATAGTTTTTTTTTATATGAATAGAAAACCAAATATATTAATATTAATATTCATTTACAAACGAATATATATAACTTTCTACGTGTATTTAGAAGAAAAAGTCATCTAATTTGACATTTTTATAGCATATTGCAGATAAAAGGCGAAATGTGCATTGCTTTTCATTGCTATTACCAAAGCAACTTATTCCATTAAAAATTACATGATTTTCTTTCATATTTAAGATCTTTAAAGGAAAATCTTTTTGAAAAAGGCTATCTTTAGCATATAATATCGATGATCAAGCTATCAAAGGTGTTCCTATAAACTTCACTTCTGCCCCAATGCTATTTCTGACTTTCTAAAAAAGACAGTTGCAGAAACAGATTAAAAATGATACTAAAACAATTAACGGCACTTGATGAAGGAGCACAGAGTCTCTTGGAAAGTTTCAAAGCTTTGGATTTAAGTCGGACATGGATAAATTCTTAAGACAATTAAGTTCTGATCTTATTCTGGTGGAGTTCATTAACACAAAGACCATATTTATCCCAATCTATCTATATATATATCTATATCTATACTTATAATAAAGCTCAATGTGTGTGTGTGTGTGTGTTGGCGCTCTACAGGCCAGACCGTTTGACATACAGCTACCAAATTTGGTACATGTATACCTTGGAGGTCGGGAATGTGCACCTGAGGTTTCTTTTTTCGAATTTTTAATTATAATTTTAATTATTAATTAAAAACTAACTTTCCCGCCAAAAAAATCTTCCATTTTCCCCACCGCCAACTTTTCCGCCAAAAAAATCTTCCATTTTCCCCAACGCCAAATGATTTAGGCTTTAGTTCTTTTTTTCTCCCAACAGTAATGAGGCTAGGGTTAAGATTTTTCGGCGGATTATTTCAAACGATTCTGTTTATTTTCTTAATGTTTTATGCATTTAAAATTAAACATTGTTAATTAATCCATGTTTCAGATTCATTCTGAAGTACTTTTGAATTAAAATAACACAGAATAAAGGAAATTAAAAATGTATAATCTGCATAGCGTTACCCCAACTGGCGTAGAAAAATTCACGCATTTGCGTTACCGTAAGTGGCGAAGAAAATTCACGCATGCGCACTGTGTTCTGATTGTTGGCATGGCAACCATTAACAACGGACGATTTAAATTACTTTTAGGTTAGTTGTATGCTTTTGTAAGTAAATTGTATTTATGTTAGTTATATATTTTTTTGTATATGCTTATAGTTTTAAGTACATCGTTTTTTAAGTAGTTTTTTTTAACCTGTTTTCAATGATTTAAATTATTTTTGGGTTAGTTGCATGCTTTTGTAAGTAAATTGTATTTATGTTAGTTATATATTTTTTGTATATGCTTATAGTTTTAAGTACATCGTTTTTTAAGTAGTTTTTTTAAATCTGTTTTCGACCGATTATTTCACACGATTCATTTTATTTTCTTAGTGTTTGATGCATTTAAAATGAAACATTGTTAATGAATCGATCCGTTCATGATGAATCTGAGAAAATTTTGTTGACAAATTCTTGAGATATTATACAAATTAAGAAAGATATTCTTTAGTGCCCATAAAGTTTAATAATTATCTATAATTAGCCTATAAATTTTCTGAGACATCTGCTCAGGGAGCAGATGTTTCGATCACTTCTATTATTATATATATCTTTCTCCCTATGTAATGCATCCATACATATTTTTGCAGATGCGCGGCCGGAAAGCAGAAACTTTTGAAATTAACTTCAATTTACTTTACATAGAGTCATAGTTTGTACATCGACGGCGATGATAAAAAGACTCCTGCTTACATTGCGATATAAGAATAAAATGGCAGAAATTTTACCCTTCAGTGATTTTACTAAGAGAATATGACAGGGATTTCTTTGACATGTATAGACTAGGAAAAGGAATCTTAGGTATCTGGGTGAAAGGGATTTTCCCTTCACTCGGAGTGTGAGAAAACGCAATAGTCATCAGTTTTCTAGAAAATTCTGGTAGAAATGATTAATAAAATAGGAGGAAATATGATCAGGAAATACAACATTTTAAATTATTATTATTAATTAAACACACACACACACACACACACACGTTTATGTGTGTTTTGAAAATGCAAAATAAGAGTTATTATTGAGGATTTAGTAAGTTTGGTTTTATAAGATATATTTTTTAAATGATTGATAATCTTCAACCTCAAATGATATAATATTGATTTTCAGTGATTTGCGCAATGCCTATAGAGCAAATCAAATAATTATTTCAGCATCGAATAATTACTTGTATAACAATTTTATGATATCCCTGGATAGTGTATGATTTTAACTTATTTCTGCAATTGTAAAATGCTGCACAAAAGGATTAATGGGGGTTAAAAATGGTTTATGAGAGTTATAAATGTGAAATTCTTTTTTAATTTTTTTCAAAAAAATAGATCTTCAGAATATTTTGTCAAAAATAGAATGAAACTGGAAACAAAAATGCCAAAACGTGCGCCTAACCGATTGGACTCCAGACTTCCGTTGCCGACTTTAAACATTTATAACAGTTTTAGACAATACTGAAAATCGAAAGAATCTTTTTACTACATGGGTTACAGTTATACTGGTTACGTCTTCGTTTTCAGAAATGAGCGTAATACAAAAAAGCACTGTGGTAAAATCCGGGAGGGGGGATTATAATGTTTAGACGCCATTTGGAACAAATTTAAAATAGGGGGGTTGAAAGTAAAATGAAATTGATACAATTTTCTCTGAAAATGCATACTTTTGTATACAATTTTCTACAAATGAAATTACTAGATCAATGAAACATACAAACTTTCTCCGAATGGATATCGTTCAAAATTTGATAGAAATCTAAAAATTTGGTCTTAAATCCATATACCAAATTTAATCTGTCTAGCTGAAACGTTTTTATATTATTGTAATCTCAGATAGATAGACATATTGATTAAAATATTGTTTTTCGAACGTAGTTGGAACGTTTCCACTTTTCAGTCAGCCTGAAACGTGGAGATTTATGAAAATCTCGAACTCGAATTTTTTGTGATTACAGATTTTTTTTTTTTTTTTTTTTTTTTTTTTTTTTTGTACTTCGTGTACGAGAAAGTAAAAATGTTATATTGAATGAGAATTACTTTTCATTTAACTGCAGTTTGAATATACTTAATCCGACTATACCAATTTACATAAATATGTCAAAGTAAAGTATTCATAGTTGAACGTTTTACGTAGAAATTGAAATGCTAAACATGCATGCATATTATATCTATACAAATTGTTCCACTAAAGCTAGTAACAGGAAGTTAGAGAGTTTTTGACCATTGCATCGTAGTTTTAAACATAAGGTTGCAAAGTAGTAGTCCATTTTATGCATATTTTTCTAAATATGGAGAATATTGTAAATTTTCTCATAAGATGATGTTCGATTAAAAAAAGAATGATAATAAGAAAAAAAAAATCTGAAATCTGAATATTTTCTAATGATAATAACCACATATCTAAAACATGCCTAGAGAAAAGTAATCAAAATTTCATGTTACCAACTTAGGACGTCATATTCAATAAAAGAATTTTTAACATATACATGTTAAAAGACACCGAATATTTTATTATCCATAGCAATATATTTAGAGAAGAACATGACAAACATTTCTTTTTCTCGTGAAAACTATTTATATGATTTAATAAAATAAGCTTTAATCATATTCTTCTAAATTTAAAAAAAAAGTACTCAAATTAAAGTAACAAAAAGAATAAATATTCCTATCTTCATTTAATCTATCCAACTGCAGAATACGTATATCTTTTTCAAATAAACTCAGAGAAAAAATAAAACCAACAGATAGAGAAAAGATTACAAATAGAAATTTTTCAAACATTGAATTAAATAAATATTGTGAATAAAATATAAATACTATAATCGAAAGCAGGTGATATTTCTCTATTTAAGTAGAAGCTTTTTTAGTCCAAATATTATTAAACATTTGTGTTCATAGTTTATTTTTATTATTGACTATTTTCCTTTGATGACAAGTTGACCTGCAAAAGATATTTATCATATTTAATTTTAGTTATATAATTTAGTTGTATTTCAAGTTCAAGATACAGTCGAATTGTCAAACATTAAAGCAGTGTTATTTTAATTGTCTGTTTATTTTGTATATGAATCTTTCTAATGGGGACTAGTCCCATAATATAATAGCGCCATTAAAAATGTTGATTTATTTCATTCAAATTTTTGGATAAATGAAATTTTTTATTGTTATCTTATTATCGTGCGATCTTCTTATCTCTTTTATTCGAATCGGAAAAGTTTCAATGAATTGCTGTTTTAAATAATAATAATAAATGAATAAATAAATAAATACGACAAATAAATAAATAAAATAAAAAATAAATAAGACAAATAAATTAAATTAAATTAAAAAATAAATGAAACAAATAAATAAATAAAATAAGAATAAATAAAAAAAATAATAAATTAAAATAAATTAAAATAAAAAAAGTATATAAACAAAGCAAATAAATAAATAAAAAGAAAGAAAAAAATGTAATTAATGACTAATGATAGTAAGAAGAAAGAAAAAAAAAATAACAAGAAATTGTTAACACGCATCGAAAAAAGATTAACTGTGCGTTTTGTTTTCAGCAAACGGATTCAGTGTCAAGGTCACTGATTTCAATCAGTATAGAACATATTGAAGACGATCTCCGGGACATTTTAAGCGGATTTTAAGTTCCGCGCTTCTGCCTTGTGATTTTATGAGGTAATCGTTCAAATCATCAGCCGTTAATGAGGGAAATAAGCTACTTTGGAAACAGGTTTTTTTTTTAATGCACAGAATCTGTGTGGGCAATCGTAGGTAAAATAAGTGCATGATTCATTCGCTCTTGAAAGAAATGATGTTCCGTAAGAAGATCAACATATTGAACTGTTCCTATTAAGTGGAATGATTTAGTTTCATTTGTTCTTTTAGATTGCATGTCGCTTTGAAGTGCCGCACTTATTCGTTCTTATTCAGTTCAAACTATGTAAATCTATGATTATTTGAGATTGTTGTAAAATATCAATATTTATCTGATTGGATGCATGTAATTATATCGCAGCATAAACTATGTGATAAATATAATACAAGTCTTTTGCAGAAAAAATTGTTCTATATATTGAAAAAGAATCCAAGATTAATTTTTTTAATAATATTTTTATACTTTTGCCGTTTGAGATCTAATATCATTTCGAAAATTGTTTTTCAAAACTTTTTTTTTTTTTTTTTTTACTTCGTGTAAAATACCAAGGGGAAAATTTGTTTGATGTTTTACACAATGCATTTAAAAAACATCATATATTATTTTTCCAATAATATTTTGACATTGTTTACTTTTAAAATCGTAATTATGACATTTTTTGGATATAATTTGGAAAATTATTATATCATTATCAAAGATATTGATTTTTATTCTACAATAAAATTTACAAGAAATCTTTATTCACTGTTGCCAGTTTAATTACCATCTTCTCTGATTTTCACATTGGTTAAAAAAAAATTATTTTTAGTTACAGCCGGGATAATTTGCACTAAAATAATTATATATAGTGTCTGCAGTCAAACTGATAAATGCCACAATAATTCCTTGGAATATAAAAGGCAATGCCCTGATAGATAAATACAATAATTATCTACTTTCTTTCACTCAATGTGATATGCATTACAAATATTAAAAAATCTTAATAAATATCTAATTTTTTAGTATAGTTTCGTAGTAAAATGAAGAAAACTGACCGAGAACTATGTTCGTTTTCATTTATATTTTCTCATTTGCATACAAATAGACGTATGGACTTATTTTTTTAAAAATGGTTATGAAACAAATACAATTACGTTTCTATATAAACTAAATTCAGTGGCACGACAGCCCTATGTGGGCCAAGGCCTACAGTGTCCATATCTGCTTTCTTGGGTCCTGGGGTGTGAGGCAAACGGCCCGGTTTCCTCAGCGTTTAGTCCCCAAGCATGCTTGGTCCTCAGTTTTTCGACCCACTGAAGGGATGAAAGGCGGAGTCGATCTTGCCCAGTCCGAGGATCGAACTTCGTACATGTGCGTTGGAAGCGCTACCACTACGCCACCAGGCTTCACGTTTTGATATACCTCAGCGTTTTCCCAATGATATAATATTATGCTGAAATTCAATTAAATTTTTTGACACAGAACTATATTAAACATAAAAAAATACTAAAAGTTAAAAAATATATTGTTAGTTAGAGTAAAGTTACATGTATCTGTTTTCTCACCAAAATTTTCTGTAAAGTATTAAATTTTTACAACTAAAATTTCTTAAGATACAGCATATTATTCAGATTTGAAAATTGTTTTCTTTTTAGAACGAATATAATATTAATAAAAATAGGAATTACAATATTATTTTTAATAACATCTATTTTATATAATATTGTAATCTTTGATTATTATGAATGGTTATATTATAATGAACTCCGATGATATTAAATTTAATATCAAACGTATATGGAATAGATTTGATTTGAAAAATCGCAGCGTAAGCTCCACAAACTTATACTCCAAGTTCAATAAATTTTATCTTAACAAAAGGATAATTTACTCTATGTTACTACATTCATACAGTATTATATTTTAATATTTATCTTAAAAATCTAATAATATATATCCAAGGCTGAAAAGTTGTGAATAAAATATAATTTTATTTTAAAGCTATTAATTTTTCATGGAATGTCTCTTCCTAATAATCAGAAATTTGAAAAATCTATACGAATTTTATACGAAGTGTTCATGTTATTATGGTTAAATTAGATCGCAAATACATTTGTTGCATTACTCAAATAATCTTTAATCTGATTTATAAAATGAGTTTCATATTACCCGACTAGCATATTTCTTGCATATGTATCGATTTTTTTTTAGATAATAACTGAAGTTACTTAGAATCACGGTTACAGTACTTATTGCCGTCTCTATAATTTTAAACAGCTTAAGCACTTCACTTCAGTTGCGCCGGTTAAACAAACGATATTCTTATGTTTCGGTCTCATTACCATCCGGGGTGGATGATGCACTGCTTAGGCATAAGTTCCGCTTTGTTGGATTCTTCCGAAACTAAACAAAAATCACCTGGAAAAATTCGACAGCTGCTCTGCGAATCAGTTTGTTCCAAACGATTTATTGTGAGAGTATGCTACTGCCAAAGAAGCTTCCTAACTTTTGGATTTGTATTAACTGATTTTTGTTATGCCGGCTGTCTATTTCGAGTGCAAGAAATCTATTTTTGTAAACACTTATCTCTAGCATCTGGGGCAGGATCTTTGGTCAAGCGCGTAAATTAGTTAAATTGTATGTGGCCATGGAATGTTTTTCACAAATATTCAGATGACTTTTGTGTTTGGAATGCAGAAGATTTGGCGTTTCCAATGTATAGGATCTCTACAGAATATTTTTGAAAAAAATGGATATCTGAGCTAAGTACGTTAAAATATTTTCTTTTATATTTATATATTAAGATTATTTGAGCCATGTTTTAATTTAAATTCTTCCTCTATATGAGATATTGTAGAATATTGTTATGAAAATATTTGATTGTCTTGAATTTTGTAGTGCATTGTGGAAACATTTCTAAAACATCTATGCATTGTTAGGGTGAAGGTATATTGCTATCGAGTCAGGCTATATAATATAAAGCTTCCTTACATTTAGTAGGCAAAAATTTCGCAAAATAATTTTAAATTTACCATTGATGTAGTCATGTAATTAACCACTCAGTTGCCAATATATTGTTGGGAAGTATTAAAGTTCTAAAAAAAAGAAGGTTAACTGTATATCAATATTTGTATTTAATGTAATGGTATCAAGAATTTTCAATAAAAAAATAATTATATGGATTAATCATTTATTTGCATAATGTAAGAAAATGTTTTTTTTTTAAATTTCAACAAGATTAATTATGCAGCAATAGCATTGCTATTCTTTTGTCTTATCAGTGTGGCATATTATCTTATCTTATTAATGTGGCATATTTTATTCATTTATGAGTGAGATTCTATATTATAGCGCAAGATCAAGATTTGGTCATGATGTACCATTACTTATTTATTAATTAAATAGATTTTATGTTAAAAAAGACTTGATTCGTGTAAATACAGTCATGAAATTTTTAATAATATCAGCAGTTTTAATATCTATACTTTTTTTTTTAAAAAAGAGGTTAAATTGATTACAAATTTTATCAAAGAATTATAAAATATTAATATGTTATTTTCTGGTTATAGATATGACATTTAGTGTAAACACAATTTAAGCTGAAATTTGTAAGACGAGAGTAATTGAAAAATTAACAGGAATTGTATTTCAGTTTCTGTTTATAGTTCAAGTTAATTTCAGTCATATAACATGAACGCTAATTTATTCTTATTGTTGTAGACATTATAGATAAATTTTTTAAATATATCATTTAAACTAAACTTTAATTTGATTAAAATCCTTATTTCTTTCTGTCAAAAGATAAAAAAACAAAACAAATGAATTATATTCTTTTGAAATTAAAAATATTCTGTTAGAATTAAAAATATATTATTAGAATTAATATGTTTTCAAATTACGAATATGTTAATAGTATTAAGTAAATTCAACTAGAATTAAAAATTATTTTTTTTTATAACAAGAAATTAAAATTCTGTATCGTAATGCTCCTTCAATATGAAAACGATTCCAAAAAATGTTACAGTTTGTACCTAAAGTTAAATAAGAATTAATACGTGTATATGTTCTCTTTCGTTTTTCTACTTTGTAAGTTTCTTCTGAGTAAAGAAATTTTAAAAAGATTTAGAAGTTAAAGATCTTGAACGTTTTAGTTAATTTGGCCCAAAACACATTATAAATAAGTTTTTAAATTTATATCCATATAAAGTTGATATAAAAAAGATCTAAAAGCCATTTTGAAATTATCTACAAATTTATAAAATGATTACTTAAAATTCAATTAATATTTCAGCATATTGAAAAAAAATAATTACACTTTGATATACTGAAGCAAAATACCTTTTTTTATAAGCAAATAATCACAGCAGTTCGGGCCGCGGTGGCCTGGTGGTAAGGTCTCGGCTTCGGAACCGGAGGGTTTCAGGTTCGTGACCCGATTCCACCGAAGAACCGTCGTGTAAGGGGGTCTGTTGCACGTTAAATCCGTCATGACCAAACGTCCTCCCGTTGGTGTGGTGTGGTGTGGAGAGGGGGGTGCCAGCTCAGGTGTCGTCCTCGTCATCTGACCGTGGTTCAAAATTACGAGGTCCGTCCCAAAATAGCCCTAGTGTTGCTTCAAACGGGACGTTAATATAACCAAACCAAATCACAGCAGTTCATGCAGAAATATTAAAGTAATTTTTTTTATTGTGAAGGAAAGTAATTAGATTAATTTTTTTATCTGTAAATTTTCTTTACTTTTGAGTTTGCCACTATTTTCATGAATTTAATAAAAAAAAATACTTCATTTTTAGCAATTTCGAAAGACTGTATAATAATAAAAATAAATAATAACTATATATTCTAAAAAATTCTTAGATGTAGAGGCAAAAAGTTCCATATTACTAAGAAAAAAAACTAATACATTCCATCCTTTATATATCAAAATCTAATATTTCTCCCAATAAAATGGACTCTCTTAGAATTGAAAATTAACAATATTTTATTATTAACAATGCACATACTAAGAAAAAAAAGGAAATAAAACAAATAAACAAGATAATGTTTATAATGCTTTTAATGTTACAATTTATACTATCTTCAAACTGCGCAATGAAAAATCTTTCAAAAAGCTCTATAGCTATTGGACACAGGACTTTGGAAAACAATGCTCTAGAGTATTGGAAATACAGATACAAATTTGGCATCTAATTGATTACTTCTTGGTTGATTGGTAATCATTGAAGAAGGGTTTTTTAAAAGCTTTAATAACATTTTTATCTAAATAAATTCTGAGAGTCTAATGATTTTCCATAGTAATTTCTAAGCACATTATTGCAGAAAAATAATTTTCATATTACTTTAAAATTCAAAATATTAGATTTTCAGTGATGTTAGTTTTATATCAATACATTTTTAAACTAATTTTTATAAATTTTTAAAAATATTTTTAAGATATACTTTTTTATAATTTTGGTTACAGAATTTCTATCCAATTGCGTTGTGACGATCCGAAATAAATTTTTTGTGTGAACGTTATTATAGTTTAGAGTTAGTTTCAGAACATTATTATTTAGATGGTTTTTATTATTTAGATAATTTTTAGAACATTATTAATTATTTTAAAATTAAAATATAAATGAACGAATCAAGTCTGAAACATCATTTGCAATGCTTCAGACAAGAACTAGAATCCCATTATTTTTTTATTTTTTATTTTCTAAATTTTGACATGACAACAAATCGCTTTTACTTAACTTAAATCTCAGACATTTCAGTACATCTAAAGAGTGATGTATAAACATGTTTTTCTTCTCTTGAATAGCTTTATGCAAGAAAAAATAAAACAAATTCACTTAACTAGGTCAGCAGGCATTAGTTTCAATGTAAAAGAAGAAAAAAAAAAATGTTTCTACCGGATATAAAATTCACCTCTGTAAGCATATCAATGGTTTAATCAAGAGAATATGTTACGCTCCACCAACTCCAAACTGTTGCACCATTTCATACGAAATTGGAAGAATTTAGCTCCATTTATGCCTTGAGCATTTCCAATTCCATTTTCTAGAACTCATTTTCTTTAAAAGTTTTAACACCGAATATTATTTCAGAAATAAAAATTGTGAAAAATCCAGATTTTCTTAATTACTACCTTATAGAAGTGAGAACAATCAGATGAACATGCAATTTAGGGCTCAGTTGAATTCTCACGTTCACGACCTTGAAATGACTTTGATAAGCTGCTTTTGTTATTATTCTCATTATTGAAGTTTTTATTATAGTGATGAATACATCATCTGTCGATACTTATGTCATTAGCTGTAAATTTATGTCATGGTCCGCTGATTCCATACTTATTACACATTAAGTAAATTAGGTTATGGAATTTTTCAATAATTTTGTGAGGTAAAATACAGCATAAAATGTTTAGATGAAATGTATATTTGAAATTGGATCAGTATTTTTAAACTTGTTTCTTTTTCTTTAAACAGATCTTTAATTTTTCTTTATTTAATTCCTTAAAAATCCAATGTAATTCAAACGGAATTGTATGAATGTAATTTAATTTCTAAATAAACAAATGTAAAAAAGAAATCAAATTTTCTTTATTTAATTCTTTAAAAATCAAAAATCATTTTGAGTGGAATATATTTTTTTGATTTCATTTTCTTTAGAATTACCTTTTAATGATCCTGTAAATGAAAGATAAGTAGCATAAATGACAGAAAATTTAATTTTAAATCGCTATTCGAACTTATTTTGACGAAATTTTTTATCAAGATAATTTTCTTAGCAATGTACAAATCGAATTAAGATCAATTTCTTTACAATTTTTTGATTGTTAGTATTTAAGCATTTTAAAAAACATGGTGTGAAATTTTTTATAATCCGAATAAACTCATATTTTTCTCCCATTTGAGATAATAACTGATAGTTTAAGGAAACTTGAATTAGAGGACTGGAACCCAGAATTTTATGATTGGACCGGACTCCTATTACTTATAACAAGAAGATTTTAGTTTTCATATTGATTATAGCTCATGATTTTAAATTTAAAAAAAGTCTAAAATATTTTCAGGTCGTGGATTTTATTCAACGTTTCAAATCTGAACTTTTATTACTTATCAACTATCAAAGCATTTACAAAGCATTACTTCAAAGTTTTACTGCATAATTGAATATGGATCACTGATACTTCTAACAAAGAAAAAAATTTATGGAAAGCTCTTTTACTTAAAAACTACATATTTACATTTGTACTATGATTTACATTTATATATTATACATTTGCTCTCTTGCCATTTTTTTACGTATTTTCTTGCTCTAAGTATATTGAGCAGTTTGAAAAATTAAATATCAATTGCTTTCTAATAGTAAATTATTTATTACATTCCTATAAAAATATATCATGTATGCCTAAATGGAACTTGGTATATGAAAAATAACCACTTATAAATCATAACTAAAATGTTAAGATTTAATTCTAAACAAATGTTATAGCATAAGCCCATTCTAGCCTTTTATACCGAACAAGGATTGATTTCGAGATCGGAGTGCCAAGAGTTCAATATTAATCCAGCGGAAAGTCCGGTCTGCATACGACTTTCATAATAAATTGGAACTAATGAGAAGTTATTAAATTCAATTTTAAATCAAAAAAGAAAGAAAAATTAAAATGAAATCTACGATCGCAAATTTCAAGTTATCATGTGAGAACATTATTATTTTTAAGTCATTATTTATCTTAACTAATTTAAGTCATTAACCAGTTTAAACCGGTTTGAAACAATCACGAGACTTCTCTATCGGTCTCTATCCTTCTCTCTCTCTCTCTCTCTCTCTCTCTCTATATATATATATATATATATATATATATATATATATATATATATATAATTTTTTTAAACTTTCATTTTTAATTTTTCTAGCTGGCAAACAGAGTTATGGAGCTCGGTCAATTTTGAGATGTAATAACAGCCATTATGTCATAGTTCTACGTCAACCTTTTAAAAACGCATCTGCTGTCAATAATAAAGCAATACTGGTAAAAGCAAATTAACCTTTTAAAAACGCATCTGCTTTCAAAGAAGCATACATAATCATAATGCAATACTGGTAAAAGCAGGTAAAAAAATATATGTGATTAAAAGATGATGATGAAAATTGCCATTTATGCTTTATTCATTGCCTGCGCGATTTCAAGCTTCTATATTCATTGTCTCCGCGATTTCGAGCTTTAGTATTTATTGCCTTCGCGATTTTGAGCTTCAAAACTCCCTTACCAAAATAACATCATGCTCTCAAATAATAATAAAATGATTATTTTTAAAAATATTCAAAAGTGTAGTTTCTATCGTATTTTTCTCAGGAGTATTCAAACGCGGCGTAAAACAGGCAACGTTCTTCATATAAAATTTTTACTTCATGGTGAATAATACAAAATGTTCATGCGTACTTTCTTTTTTTACTTATATTTATGTATTCCTTTTTTTTATTTATTTTCATAGCGTTTCCCGGTATGGTAATCATAACAGTGGAATCCACTCTCTTAACGATTGCTAGCGTTTCTCTTTCTCTAAATAATTAATATATTTTAAAAGTATTTAACAGTTGTAATAATTCTCTATTAATAATATTCTCGAATATAACTATGTATGCAATTTTTTTCTTATTTTAATTTTATTTCTCATCATGATATTCGTAATCACAGAATCTACTCTTTTAATCGCTCTGAAATTCTCTCCTCAAAATAATATATTCGATAAGCAACAAACAGTTGTAATGACTCTTTTTGAACGATATTCCCGAATTTAACAATACATTCATTTTTTTACTTATTTTAATTTTATTTCTAATCATGATATTCCAAATTACAGAATTTACCCTTTTAAACCACTATGAACTTCTCTCTTTCACAAAATAATATATTCGATAAGTAACAAACAATTGTTTCACCTCTCGAATTTAACTATACAGTAGACTCCCGATTATCCGCGGGCGGTTTATCCGCGCCTATCGCACTAAGTTTTTTTTTTTTTTTTTTTGCTTCCAAGCAAAGAGAAAATGCTTTCAAAGCAAGAAGCAAACACAAATGACTGATTTCTTCAAAAAGGTGTAGTTTTACAGTTATGCTTTTGTAATTACATAATACATTACAGCATTAAAACAGTACATATGTATTCATTTTTCTGTGCATCCTTGACGTCCCTCGTAAGTACAAAGCACTTTTCTGTTTTCATTAACAAAATGCATTTTAGGTTAGTTTTGAGTGATATACTAAAATAGTAAGCGTTAGTGAAACATTTCCTGCTGTTTATTTTACGTTTTATTGTACATAAAACGATTTTTCAAAGCTGGAATGACTGTTTTCTCTTTTGCTATACCCGTTTTTAGCTTTTTTCGGATTATCCGCGATTTTTGTTATCCGCGGCGGCCGCGCCACCCAATTCCGCGGATAATCGGGAGTGTACTGTATATGCATTTTTTCACCAATTTTCATTTTACTTTTCATCATAATAATCATACAATCACTATCAGGTGCATTTCATTAAAACTATTCAATTTTAATAACTGTTAATTACATCTAGATGTTATAGAGCTGTTATTTTCTAATGTCACTGCATTTGGTGCGTTAAATACTAATAAAATTCCTTTATTCAAGTCCTCCTACACATAACTAACAACTCTCTTCCTCAAACTAATATATTCGAAGTAATTAACAATTGTATGCACTCTTTCCCAGCGGTGCTCTCGAAATCAACCACCGGGCGGTTTTCATTAGTAACAAGGTGGTAGAAAAAGGCCTACTCTTGGAACGAAGAGTCAATGTCTGGGTCAGAAGGATAACGTATTTTCTGCGTGGGGTTCCAAACCTCTTCTTCCGAGTAACTCCGGTAAACACTTAAATGGGGAACATTCGCGTTGGTGCAAGTGACACTTGACGAGAAAAAAAAAAAAAATCGTTCAACAGGTCTCTTGGGTATGCACTTGTAGGTGTGAATTTTGGAAACATCCGTTAAATATTATTGGCGGTTCCTTTTACTCAATATTTAGGTTTGGGTATGGGATGAGTATGGGTTTGAGTTCGCTTGATGCCGTTAGTGTTGACACAGTGGTCGAGTCAGTGAGGTGTGCTGCTGCGGGTAATGGGATAACTGTTAAACCAATATGAGTGATGTCAAAGGTACGTTTTATTATGTTTGGCTAATTTAAATGGTTTAGAAAATGCATATATAATATCATTTCTGTTTTCGGTGGTTATATTTTCTTCTGTGTTTAGATTTAATTTAGATTGTGGTTTAATAACTAATTTGTGAATTTATAAAACCATTCGGTGGAATTTAAAAAAGAAAATGATTTCGTTAATAGAACAAAATTATGCTTATCCGATTCATTAAATGTGCCGCTTCAGTTTAATTTTGAAATCCAATTAGCGTTTTGCACGATGAAAAGGGTAAGACATTATGTAATTCGACTTCAGATGATATGCGTTGTAACATTCGCCATTTGAAAGTGGCTTCAGAGGAATTTACACAATTTAAACTGAATCAGAGTATTTCTATATTTAACCAATATTATGTCTTATTTCAGTGAATTAGCAAAGTCGCAACATTTTTAAATCGAATTTATTTTTATTCCTTCCTTTTTCTATTAAAAAGTGTCAAAATATATTAAAGCAAAATAAATTTTAAAATTTTTGAATTTATTTTAAGAAAAAATTAAGAATGGCAGCATTTTTTAAAAAAATTTTAGTTGCTTTGGTTGATTAAATTTGTCCTTAATTTGTGTTCTCAAGGATCGTAAACGATTTTTTTCAATGTACTCAAAAATTTCACCGATTCTTACAATTTCTTTTGAAAAAAAAATCCAAATAAAATTCATCAATTAAAAAAATTCTGAACACTTTAATTATGATTTGTTTTCTGTTTATCTTGGAATTTTACTGTAAAGTAGTTTATGCATCTGGTATTGCTCAATTTTTTCTTGAGACCTAAACAATTTATTTTTCAAAAATTGTCACTATTCGATTCTTTATTTAATCGTACAGTTTATATAATCATTCATATTATTAATTATTTTAATTAATATAATTAATTACTTCATTATCGTCTTTGTCATTACTGATATGACAAAGACGATATCAGTATCAATGTATTTCTATCTTTTAAAATTGTCCGTGACTATTGCAGCTCACATTTCAATTGATTGATTGATTAGGCTTTTTAAATAACTACTGCTCTGCAATGAACACTTCTAAAGTTAATAATAGTGTTTTCACATTTATTATAAAGTTTAACTTAAAAATTATTTTCGATGATTATTGAAAATAATCAAGTGAAATAAAAAAGAATTTCATTTTAATGAACTCAAGCTGAAAGTGACTTTAGAAATTTATACTTTAAATGTATGCTGCATTAAAAAAGGAAAAAATAAGAAGTAGATTTAAATTTCAATAAAAGATTATTATAAATTAAAGAATAATAATTTAGAAAATTAATTTTGAACTGAAAAATAATTTTGAAAATTATAAGACAATATACAAGAAAATGGGATTAATAATACTGAAAGGTGATAATTTTTTGATTTTCAAACGCATAAATTTTTAATTAATTTTCTTAAATTTATTTAAATAATTTTCCCAAATTTCGTTAAAATGTGTCCTTCAGCTTAAAAATGTGAAAAAAAAAAAAAAAAAAAAATTAGATTCAGAATGACTTTTATCTATGCTTATAATAAAGCTCTATGTGTGCGTGTGTGTTGACGCTCTACAGAACGTTCGACCTATAGCTACCGAATTTGGCATGTGTATACCTTGAAGTTCGGAAATGTGCACTTCGGAGCGATTTTTTTAAAATTCTGAATTAGAATTTTAATTAATTAAAAATTAAACGAAATTTCAGCATTTTTCCGTTTTAACTTCCGAAAATATTACAGCACAAAACTGATTTTTGCTTCAAATTAAAGCTCAAAAAATTATTTTTTTAATGATACCAATGCTGTAACCTATAAATTAAGTTTAGATTTTAAATGAATTTTAACTATATTTTTCACTAATATATTTGTACGGAATAAAAATAAAATTTAATCTGTACGAGCACGTCAATGGGAAAAAATCAGATTTTATCCACGTGTTCCCATCACATTTACAAAACCTGTGATTAAAAATAAATTAATTACTACTGCAAATTAAATCTAGAAAAATGTAATTTTCAGCACTTGACTGTATGAAATGAAATAAATAAGAAATGTAATATTTTCTAAAAAATATATGAAAGACAAAGGTTTCTATGATCGTTTGCAATATCTATATTATAAATTCAATAAATCTGCTTTATTTAAGGTAAACATGGTTTAATATATAGGATATCCATTCAAATACGGGCCCAATGGCTTATTTGTAAATCTTCAGTAAAAGGCATGCATACTATTTAATTCTGTTAAAATGGCGTAAATGAAGTAAATAATTATATTTTAGGTAGCTTAAGTCAATAAATACACTGATGAATTACGAATTTTAAATTTTTACGTAGGTCCTCCGCCCTTTGAATCACATTTAACAAAATATTCTTGAGACACCAATATTTTAAATAAAAATTATTAAACTTCAATTAACCGACTAATTTATGAAATTTGAATCTAATTATTCTATTAAAAAAAGGCAAGTTTAGACCCCTTCATCGACCGTCTCAAAGATACGCCAATCTTCTGCCAGGGTTTCTCGACCGTGATTGGCCTATGATAAATCGTTAATAGTTCTAAAATTGATATTTAGAAACTTCATAAATTGATCCGATTTGATTGCAGAAGATAGAAACTTTCATTTATTTATTTAAAAGTTGAAGCGTCAAAAGTATGTCACAGAATTTTATTCCTCGGGGCAAAAAAGACTATGTAAAATTTAAACTTCATAATTTTTTTCGTAAGTACATTTACTGATTGAAATAAAATAAAACAGTTTTATTTAGGTCATTTCTATATTTTGAAATTAAAACTAAAAACTGAATTTTACGATGATTCAGAGAAATTTTTGTTGAATAATTCTTTAAGATTTGATGTAAATTACAAAAATTATTCTGCAGTGCAGATACAGATTCAAAGACGAATGACTCTGCTTCCAGTTTTCCTGTTTAAAAAAAAAAAAAAACATGGTTGGTTTCAGTAATTTTTTTTTATTAATTGCAGTTTAATATTTTCACTCTAATTTAAAGTTGAAATTTTATGGGCGCTGACAGAAAATTAAAGATAAGTATTACAATGCACAAAACTGTTTAAATCCTATGTAATAGTATGACTGAATTATATAACTATCAAAATCTGAAACTTAAAAATATTTTACAGAAAAATCTATTAAGAGATCAAGTTACATAAAATAATTAATTGAAAATTTCAGCGACCATTAATACTGGCTAACCGGTTGGTCGCCAAAGCCGGCTAGTTTATAACAAAATTGTTGAAATGAAAACGTTATAGGCTTCTTTTTATCAAAAATATTTAATTATATCTCGGAGTTATGAAAATATTTTAATTATAATTATATTAAATTCTTCTTTACTGCTCGAGTTAAGAAGTTCGTAATTAAGTTTTTGCTTTTACATTATGCATTCGAGATTCAAATCCAACAAAGAAAAGTGGCTAGATGTACATTATGATTGTGGAAATACGTTTATAAAACTACAATGCGCAGTAAAGTTTTGCTACTTTTAATATATTTTGAGTGATTATCTTTTAAAAATATAAGACATAGATTATTTAATTTATTTAATGATATTTTATGGAAAAATTATAATTGAACAATTATTAAATGTTAAGTAAATTGAATTAAAAAAAATTTTAAATTCAACCTTTTTTCAGTTATTTTTTCTGTAGCCTTTTCTCTCGTGTTTAAAATTTATGAAATGCTATTGAGCAAAAAATATCATGAATTTGTGGTCAAAATAAAAACATTTATAGTTAAGCTATTTTGAAATTTTTTTTCAAGAAAAATTTGACTGTACAGTATTTTGTAATTTGATTTTATTTTCCATTAATTATTTTTCATTTTCTTATTCATTTTTTGGGAATATTTATCCATTAGAAAAATATCTGAAACCTCATTTCTAACATCTTTTTCACAATATCCATTTCACTACAAGCTTTGCAACGTATGCAGCAGTAAGAATTCGAAACTGGATTAATAGGTAGTCCTTTTGGATACTTTCTGTCTCCTGTTAGGTTTCAGGATTGAAAGTTGCAAAAGAAGAATCTCTTTGGATTTTTGATAGTATTAAATAATCTGTACAAAATTAAATTAATATTTAATTTATAAATTGAAAAATTGAGATGACTGTGATTACCGTGATGTGATTTTGGATTAAGGCCTTTACATGACCTTATATCCAAAGATCTTTTGGAATGTGGCTCTGGCGTATATTAAATCAACCGGTGTATATCAAACTTCCTTAGGCTGGCTTGTAGTGTGGAAGTTGGAAAAGAACTTGTGGATGTTGTTATTGTGTTTGATACAATTCATATTATGCAGTTCATCCCAAAATAGTTTAGTATAGCTATAAACGGGCCACTGAATTGTCACAATTAATTCTTCAGTTCATACTGTAACACCTCTTTTTCCCCTTGAGCAGAGAACGCCCCCTTGTGGCGTTTTACAGAAGACAAGCAGTTGAACGGCAGACCTGCACCCTAAGGTCGACTTTTTCCCTATGCACAACCCTTGCGCTAATGCCGAATGCGCTCTTCTGGAAACCGTAGTATCCCTCCACCATACTGTTTACTTTAACCTAATTCTCTATGTGTGTCTGTAATAATAAGTGTTTGTAAATTTTGTAGTGTAGCAAATTAAAATAGTGTGGAAATTAAAATAGTGTTGGAAATTAAAATAGTGTATTTAAAACCAGGCAGTTCCTTATAAAATCACAACACACCCACTATAATACTACTTTTAGGGAGTTATATTATGGCTATTAATTAATATTGGATCAATACGCTGTAGTTGATTATTAAACAGATTATTAAACCAAATTATTAAACAGGTTCCTTAACCATGCAAATTTAATTGTTGATTTCTTATCTTCAATACTTGGATTTGGGATGTGTGTTAGTTGAATTTCTTTTTCTGCTTTTAAACACTAATCGAGCAAGAGCACTTGGTGTCTTGGAGCAAGTGAATGGTGTAACTAGTAATTTTATTATGAGTGACGTCAATGGTATGATTATTTGGGACTTCTTACGTTGGTTACCTTAAACTGGTTACTCCGACCCACCGGAAGGCAACATCTGAATGATCGGATCACCGCAACAGCATTGCTGGCAGAAACTGTGGTTCAGTCCCAAGGAGCCTCACCGGCCATAGTATAAGCCTTCCTTTGAGAAGTAGTCCCACCATCGATGGGAGGAGCCAGACTCCCATTTGTTTTGCATCCACCAAGGTGACGAGAACCAACCACCATGCCGGGAGCTTCTCATACTCAATTATGAGGTGCCCTCCCGGGGATTCTTACATTGGGTACACTGAAAATAATTTTTGTAGTATTTTTGTTGAATATTCGGTTACTTGTGATATATTAAAAGATGTTATAAAAATAGACTGTTGCAATGAAGAACTTGGCTCGATTTTTAAAAATATACGAAACAATTAAAATCTAAGAATTTTTTTACTACTTAAATATTAGATAGGTGAATTTTAACACACGAATTTTACAACACAATTTTGGATCTGTTTCTTATTTAGAATTAGATCTACTAATAAGCAGACTCATTATTTGCGAACTGGACCATCTGGCTATCTACCTGTTTATCAATAAAATTCGATTCCGATATTTCAAGGAAAAAAAAGAGAGAGAGAGAACAAGCCCAAAAATTAATATTTGGCGTAGACTTTAGCTTAAAAACTAAAGAACTGTGTAAAGTTTTCTTATTTATTCATGTACGGATGGATCCCCAAAATGTTAATAATTATTCTTCCTCATAAGAAGAAGCTAAAACCGAACTCGCCGTAATATGGAAACATTTGTATTTTGAGAGAGAAATACTTCTGCTGGCTTTCGAAATAATATTCTATAAAGAATTCTATAGAGCAAATACAAATTTTGAAAAAAAATTTGTGATTAAATTACTACTGAACGAAGTGTTATCATTTTAGGCCACCTGTTTCTCACCAAGTGTGACGTTGGAATTCTCACACTATTTTTCGATATCAAATGTTCTCATAGGAAAATTTTTAGTCTATAGATTGCATTGAAAAATCAGTTATTTGGTAAATAGGTAATAAAGGTATTTTAATAAAGGCATTTAATAGGCATTTTAATAAAGGGATTTTAATTAATTTATCTTTATAACGTGGTTATAATCTTATCGTTTTGTTAAGTTTAAGGCGCCATGCCTATAACTGATCTTAGTTAAATACTTATTAACTGAATATACATTCAGAGCATTTTAAAAATATAATGGGCAGAATGTTCTTTAAGGAAAACTTTTTCCATCTTGTTTTTTTTTTTTTAATTTATGTTATTGTGTTATCTATTATGATTATAATAGGCTATACTTTGTATTTTTTTTTAAATTTTATAGAAATTAAATTTTTTATGGTATTTTCTTTTAAGGTCTTAGCTTTGACGTATTATATCTTAGTATTTTGCAACTATTAATATGAAGATACAAGAATGCTTATATTTTAGAACAATATGACCCGAATAGTAAATATTAATTAAATGATCTCAAAACAAGATAAAATATTAATTAGTATTAGGGAATACATCGTAAAATTTCGAACTTAAATTTTTTCTGCTTTCTTGCAAGTGAAAACATGCGGTTAATTCAAAAGGAATGGATTGAGACAAAATTTGAACGTAATTCGGGAGTAAAAAATACGTCATTTTTAAAACAAAACATGAGATCATAAATTCAAATGAGGAGAAGGGGCTCTTTATCAGGGGATAAAATAGAATAAAATAAAATGATGTACCAGATAAAGTACATAACACAAGAATAAAGACGTACAAAACACAATACAAAGCAGGTGTTACTTTGGACGGCAAGTCCTTTGAACCCTTATTTTAATTGCACCAACGATTTGTTGCAGGCATTGTTATTGTTTCTGTTATTATGCGTTATATGTTTCCGTTATTATGTATGTAAACAGACAGTACACTAACTGCATCCAATGCATCCTTTTCAAGCAAAGGGGCTTCTTACAGTTCTCCGTTTTAGTTTCGAATCACAAGATTTTATTGAAAAAAAATAGCGTTTTCTATATTCTTAAAATACTTTAAAGGACTTTTTGAGACACTTTATATATGTGTAAATGTTATAAAAGCAGTGGATAAACTCATTTCGCAGTATGCCTCAATAGACTCAATTTCAATTGTTCATTAAATGTACCTATTAATGCGAATACCTATACCTAATGTACCCCTGTGCGAATTATGTCACACGTCAAAAAATGAAAGAATCACAGGTATCATGTTGGCCATCAATTTGTTCATAAAAATTTTTGATTCAAGAAAACAAAAAAGGTAGCATAAATGATTCATAATAAAATAATAAATAGAAGCCAAGACACTTCTTACTAATTTGATTTGATGGCTCCCAATTTCATTGCGAGAGAGTATTTAAGAAATGATGTTTAAGTTAATAGTTTTTGTAATATGGATAATAAGCATTTCTTTAAAAATTTAGAAAAAAAACATATAAAGAGTATCCCAAAATTAACTCAAGATTTGAATTTTCCACCATTCGTGCAGTAAAGTGTTGGCAACCCTATTAAAAAACATTTTATAATTGATAGTTCAGAGTTAATAAGAATTGAGCGTGGAATAACGTGTTTTCATTGGTAAACAAAATTTCAAAAAATAATGAAAATCGCAGTTTTCAGTTTGAAAATTCGAGAATTAGCAATCTAGATCATGTGATATAGCACCATTGGATTTCTTTTTATGGGGTTATTTGAAGTCACATGCCTATGCCAACAAGCACGCGTGCATTTAAGGAGGAAATTCAATGCTGTATCAACGAAATTCCGCCATATTTATGCAAAATGGTCTTGGAAAATTTCGACAAAAGAGTGTGTATGTTCCAGCAAAGCCATGGAAGACATTTGCCCTATGTATTATTCCATACATAACCCTATCCTGTGTACTTTACAATTCAATAAAAATCGAACAATTTAAGGGGAAAAAATACTGTTTTTTTTAAAAATTTAATTCAAATCTTACGTTAGCTTGTTGTTCTGTCGTATAACGCTCTATTTTTACTAATCTAAACTATCATCTGTCAAATGGTTTTTTTAATAGGGTTGCCAACAATGTACTGTACAAATGGTGGCAAATTCAAATCCTGAGTTAATTTTGGGACACCCTTTAAGATGATGTACTGTAAAATGGCACTAAAAAGGTTAATTGCATTATAGGATTTCACGAGTTCAAAAAAGATAAATTCAAATGGTTTCGTTTAATATGAACTAAGTAAAATTGGAACAATTGAAAAGAATGTATATAGATTGTTTTTCTCCTCTCTTTCACAAGTGTACAAGTGAACAAACAATCAACTTTTGAACGGATTTAGACTAAAATTTGAGGTTGATCAACATTTCTAATGATAAAGTCACTTACCTGATTTCATCCATATAGCTTGTTATGAGTTTGAGTTACCTTAATCACATCACACGAATAACACAGATCACATGTACACAGGTCAAACAAATTTCCTGCTCATTTGTTTTATTCAAAATTTGATACACATTAATGACTTTTGAGCAAAGACGGATTTCACTCTTTAGCTCATTCATATTTAATCATATTCTCAGACAAAAAGATATAATTTCAAAATTTTATTTTTTTGATTCAGGGAATCTACAACTTGGAAATTCATAAAAATGTGAGCATATTTTGATGATTATGGTGTTTTTTCTGACTGGTTTTAAAATATGGTGCGATCATCAAAATCCAAATGTTTTTAACGATTTTTCACTAAATGTGGCAATCCGGACACATTTCAAATGACAAATGTTTGGTCAGTTTTTGGTCAGTTGGCATGATTTTGATATGCTTGGCGAGTTTGTAGTCAGTTGGCATGATTTTGATATGCTTGGCGAGTTTTTGGTCAGTTGGCATGATTTTGATATGCTTGGCGAGTTTGGGGTCAGTTGGCATGATTTTGATATGCTTGGCGAGTTTTTGGTCAGTTGGCATGATTTTGATATGCTTGGCGAGTAAATTCTCCTTATTTAAACTCTTCAAATCTTACCTTCCCTTTTGTGTATTTGGAATACGAGAAAAGAAAAATACGTATTCTCTGTTTAATTTGTTACGTGACTTAAGGCTCGACTCACAGGATTCACACGAAAGAGAAAGCTCAAAGCTAATTTGAATATGGCATTAAAAATATCTTGCAATGCTGCAAATTGAAAGTTTATTGAGTACTCATGCGAATCACGAAATGCTTTCACGAAAATCACTAATGCTTCATTTTTGCACGTTACCGCTTTCAAGTTACAAGAAAATGAATCTGGAAAAAAGACTTTCAATTCTTCCTTTGAGCAAATCGCTTAACTAGTGTTCATTTTATCACTATACATATGGTTTAATACATTTATCTAATCGAATAGCTATATCGTGATCTGATTTTTATCTATGTTTATTTAAAAATATATTAGCTATACTTATTAAATAAATTAAATAAAAACATTTTTTTTCAATGGTGTAATAAATAATAAAAAATTCTCTTATTTTATTTTCAGCATTTTAATCTTTATTGTTTCTTAAACCCGCTACAAGATGGCGCTGAAAAGCATGGAACTAAAATTTAATTTAGATTGTGATCGACTGGTAATTAAATTTCTGAAAATATAATATTAAAATTATGCATTAAAATCATTTGAAATATGTAAGTATACAGAGAATGTCAGAATTCTAGCGCATCAGGAAGTGATAAAAAATTGAATATAAAATTCCTTCTTTGCAAATATGAATTAAATCAAGTTAAATAAAAATATTTAACAAAAGTTGGGGAAAAGAAGACAACACAAATAGAGTATGTGTTTTAATTTATCCATTTAAATTAAATTTATTTCAAAAGATTTACTCAAGAATTTTTCAAAAAAAAAATAATAATACAAGCAAATATGTATATTTAGCAATATATATATTTATATGCTGAATAGCGGCTATATCAATTCACCAAATCACTGCTTCAGTGTTGAAAATGTCTGAAATCATTGTTTTAGAAGCTTAGGAGAATAAGCTTTCAATTCAATGTTTATAAAGTTCTAAATAAGTGATAAGCCAAGTTAAATAAATAAATAAATAAAAAGTACATGAACAAAATTTTAAAAGAAATGTTAAGTCATAAAATATAAAATTGTATTTTTGAAAAAATATTTTCATTCAAGTTGACCTACTTTCTGTTTGTAAAGATGAAATTCGATTATTGATTTTTATTTTGCGTCTTATTATACTAGGCCGTTGAAATATTGTATAAATAATAATGCGTTTTAAATGCATTGTCAAATACAATGTGAATTATGACTTGAAATAAAATCTTCAGGCTATAATTATAAGTTAATTGATTATCTAATTAATGCTGCAGTATCTATAAGACCTGGCCTAGGGGTGGAGCGAATTTTCTCCGTCATCTGGGATCCCTGGGTTAGAGTCCTGGTTCGGGGGTATATTTGTTCTTCCCCTTGTGTTCTATCTGTGAGGTGTGTGAAAGAGCCCCCCTGTAAAAAGAGGTTGTGCAAGCTAGTGTGTGTGTCATCCTCATATGAGTTAGATGTCAGATTTCTGCTCTCAGAAGTTTTTATGCTAGACTCAACAAAGAAAGAAGATTTAAGCTGGCAAACTGCCAGGAATGCTCTATGTGATCCATGTCTGTAATAAAAAGAGACAAATATGAACAAACAAACCTTGCGAACATTTTTTTTTCAATTTTTATACAATCAGCTGTTTTTGTTTGCCTCTTTTTTTTTTAATGTTATGTATTGAATAAACTATTAACAATATGATCAATCCTTAAACAAATTTAATTGACTATTATTTAAATCTCATTGCTTTTTTCTCGAAACAATTAATCTTTTTTATCACCCGCATAAACTCATAAGATCATGTGACTGAATTACCGGAAATAGATTCATTTATTTTTCTACTCTGTGTGGGTTGCAACTGTACCACGTTTTTTTTTATCGGAAAACTTAAATGCATTAGAAAACTTAGAATTAATTTTAATTTTCTGAAACCGACTATTGAGCAAATAAATATTTTTAATAATCCAAAACAATTAGAATGTAAGGCCTGATCATTTGATTTCTATGCTTTCATTATGAAATAAAATTGTCACAGTCAACCAAACTGATTTAATGTATCTTCTTTTTTATTTTTTCAGTCTTTAGCCAGGAGATGATTCTTCTACTTCTCGCAATGACTTCGGGATTGGTAACAGCAGGAAAACACTGGCACAATCAGGTGGGTAGAATTGCAAATTTTGGTCAATGACTACTAAAATCCATACTAAATATCAAAATAGCGTGATATTTGCTGCATCATCATTAAATGAAATTATACGTATTTCTGCCGGCGTCCTGGCATAGGGGTAGCGCGTCTTCCCCGTGATCTGAGTCCCGGTTCGTGCATGGTTGTTCTTCATCTGTTCTATCTGTGAGATGTGTGAATGTGCCCCCCCCCCTGTAAAAGGGGGTTGTGCAAACTAATGTGATGCGTGAGTATTTAAGACGCACTCTTGGCCCTAGTTGGCGCTACTAAAACAAGAGACGCTCCCTTGGCTTAAAATCGCTGACTTAGTCAGCGAGCTTGTCCATGGCAAGTGTCATTATAAATAACAATGTCTTCATGAAATTAAACATTTATGTGATTCATTCAGATGTGAATTTTCACTGTACTATCATTATTGCTTAAAGAATAGGAATCAGGCTTTTTTTTACATATAAATTACAGGGGATACAAAAGTACGAAGAGAATTTAAAAGTCCATATGTCTGAAGATAGAAGTAAGTCATTTAAGCAGAAACAATGGTTATAAATCGACATTTTTTGTTATGAAATCAGAGTTTATTAGTTATGTAAGTTACAATTTAAGCCATCAGACGTTTTTATAATTGACAAAATAGTGCTTTATATAGGATAAGATACTAAGTAGAGTAACTATTATTAATGTTCAATTTGCCATTCTCCATTCTAGAGCTGAGCTGTTAAGTGACGACCTACACTTTTTCACAACTTATCAAGCAAAATTTTCCTTTCGCTTGTTCTGTCATACCATTAGAACTGGTTCTTTACAATGTGAGAAATGCATGAGTGCCTGACAATTGTATTCCTAAGCGGAGGATGATATACTGAATATTTTTATATGTTTTTTTTTGACTTCACATATCATTTAAGAGCGCATCTCACCAATAGCTACAGAAGCATTAAGTAGTTTAAATTTTAAATTATATAAGAAATAAATTTTAATTTCATGAAAAAAATCCGGTTTTCTTTCCATTCTCACTGCATAAATTATTTTCTTTTATAGTTATTCTTTTGCTTAGTATCTTCTTTTAAATTCGCTCAGGACTTTTGAAACACTCTGTTTTCTTAAATAAAGTAGAATCATATGCTATCTAATCATAATCAACCAAGAGTAATGATGCATGTTTAGTTGCTCCTATGTTTTAACTTTACTTGACACTGATGTATAGCTGAATTAAGAAAAATAATTTTTTTCAAAAGTGTCTCGATTCTTTAACACATGCTACCAGTTTCTGTATTCTTTCATTTTTATTTCCAGGAACAACACCTTCACGATAATTTTGTGGAAGAGAGGGCGCCTAAGTCCCATGTGAGTCGCCTGGATGTGGTGTGCAGTAAAGATCACATGACAGTTCACATGTCCTTCGAAGAACCCTTTTATGGAGTTGTCTTCTCTCATTCTAATTCCCATCATGAACGGTGCACACATGTTGGTCCTAGAGAAGGGGCGAAGGATGCATCATTCCAAATCAGGTAGAATTACAAAATTTTTGCGGCTTTCAAGATGATTCAGGAAATCGAATTCCGTGAATCGTCTTGAAAAATCCCATAATCAATGGCATTTAGTCTTCTCAAAAATAAAGTTATAATTTTTTTGAAAAAAAAAAGCGTTTTAATTACTGTGAAAAGGAAATCTTACATGCAGTGCTATTATCAGGAATATTTTTTTTAATCTTCAGGTAGTATTCGAACTGCTTTCAGCAATATTTAAGATTTATTTTTTTTAAAATAAAGTTAGAAGAAAAATTTTAGTTAAAAATTTATTTTTATTTCAATAAAACTTTATCTAAGTAAGCACATGATCTATTGCCAAAATAGCCTAAATAATGGAAGCTATTTTTTTTTCATCTGATTTCAATAATCTTTCGAATGAAAATATAAACCTCACATATATGTAGTTTTTAGCATAATTTTTTACTTATCGCGCATTTAAATAGTTAATTCTTAAATCTACTCTCTTCCCTTATAATTACATAGAAAATTTTTACTGCACTGAACGTTGAATTGTTTTGGAGTTAAAAGAAATGGGGAAATAAAATGCCTACGTCAGATAGGGATTTCATATCATTCTAGTAAAAAGATTATATTAAAAATCAGTAACTAATAAATATTTTTTATCATTCTAAAATTATATTCATTTTTAAATTCATTGGGAAACGGCCCTCCTTATAAAGAAGCCCAGATACAAAATAAAAAAAAAAGAGTAAAGAAGTCCTATAATCTTTTTCAAATATAAAAACAACAGGATTTAAAATAAATTTTAAAACAACTTGGTTAAAAATTTATTTATTTAAATATACATGTCTTCAGGTTGGATGACTTTTGCAGAATAGGACATGAAGCTTTTGAAGTATTTGTGTGTGTAATATCATAATTAGAAAAGTTTAAAGTATCTCAGGACTTTTAAATGTCAAATTTTGAGATTTCTTGAAAAACAAATATGTTAGAGTCCCATATTTTTTGAAAATTTTGGTACCAGAATTTTAACGGTACTATCAAAATTTCCAGAGTTATTTAGGGGAAAAAAATTAAATTAACACCGATGAAGTGCAAGCTGAAATTTCCTCTACTACGCCCATTTTCGACAAATGGCAAGATGACTTCCAATTTTTTTTTTGCTCTTGTTGAATGTTTTGAGTAGAATTAATATGAATCATATCAAAAAGACTTGCGAATGAGCAGCACAGCTGTAGCTCAGCTTCGTACTTCTCTTTTCTGAATCTGTTTATTTAACTAGATATTTTTAATTCGATGATATTTCATCTGTCTTAGAAATTGTTTTAATTATGGGTTCTTTGTTATAAAAAATCGTCTAGAAAGAATCTGAGAAAAAAATATTTCAATGTAATAAATATTTGAAAAAAATGTAAATCGGTAAGTGGAATTGTTTTTTGAAAACATTTTGTTAAAGAAAATCGCATCTGTTACACAGTTGCCAAGTGCACAAAATGCTTCTCATACATTTAAGAATGATATTTTTTTATAGTTATAGATTGATTGATGTTAAGAATATGTAGAATTTAAAGCTATCGAACAGTGGATGACAGTCTGCTGCCATTTTTTTCAACGATAAGTCTCTCAAAAATTTTCTTTCCAGCCGCGGTCATAGTAATTCAGCAGGGCTACTCCAAATGCGAGAAAAAAATTCCATAGAAGTTTACCGATTTTCATCGAAAGAGTCAGTAGAGTACAAGACTGGTGTTTGTGTTTTGTCGCATCCTCTCGCAATAGCATTATCTTATATCCATTCACCATACTAGAATTTGTGTTATAAACTTTCACGATCATCCTTAAAAAAAACCATTTTTTAATATAATTTTTGTTTTAAAAACTGAAAGAAAGAAAAGGGGGCTGTTTTATTCTTGATGGTCATGGGGTGTCCTTCTAAAGCCTCCCTCCCCTTCAAATGGCCGGTTCTGGCCAGCAATCAATTAAAGGTTATTTGAAAAAAAGGTTATTAAAAATTTAATTAAAGGTTATTTGTAGTATTTAATAATATTATTTTTTTTTATGTTTTCACGTATAATGATTGACAAATTAATATTTAGAAAAAAAATTCTCTAAGAGTTTACTTGCATTTTTTAAATAATTAATTTTTATGAGTTCATATAATTAAAATGGATACGATAATTGGAATGATTTTAAAAGTTTATATTTCTGTTACTAGATGGCAGCAGAGAGTTGAGTTCTCGTGTATTTTATAATACTTAAGGAAGTGAATTGTAAGTTCTTCAACCGTGCAATAGAACATCTATTATTCTAGTTGAATGTGATGAACTCGGATAGTGAAAAAGAATTTAATCATGGTTAATACTAAATCATAACTTTTTTCTTTCGATAAAGTTTTCCAAATTACTTATTTAAATTTATATAAATAAAGACGGAATTTATTAAACTGGCAAACATTCAACATCCATAAAATTATTAATAAAACTCTCTTTCTTAATATGAAACTAACTAAGCAGAAAAGTAATACCACAGATTTATAACAGTATGCATATATTTAATTTGGTTTTTTTTAAAGCTTTATTTAATAAAATATCCTTGAACTGACATTATACACAAACATTACACATTTAAACAAAAAAGTTCACAATAAATATTCACATATCTTTTAAAAATTTACTAATATTAGTGTGTTACATTGTAAATGCTACACACTAACATTTTTAACAAAAAAATCCAAGTGTTTTGCAACCAAGATTAACCTCTTTATGAAGCTTTAAATTTCATTATTTTAGACCCAGAAACGATCGCCTCTAGGAATTTTCATTCTTCCTGGGAAAGGTTATTGAAATTATATAAAATCATATAAAGCAATGGTAGTTAAAGTTTCAAAATTTGATTTTAAGACACAAACAGATATTTTACAAAATATGACAAATAAAAAAACTGATGCACTGTATCAAAAAGCAAAATTAGTAATTTTCTCAGTAGTGCATATAATGACTCACAATATTATACTTTTCTTAATTTGAAGTATTTTTTTTTCTTCAGCTTAGAATGGACTTCTTTTATTAAAAAAAATTTAAAACAAAATAGTCTTCTTTTTATAAATTAATAGCTCGATCACGAGCGTGTAAAGCGTAGATTCAAGGAAATAAATGATTAAACAATATAAAATTATTTCAAATTTATTATTGCTTGAATAATTATACTTAAAATAGCAGATATTTCCTAAAGTTTTAAATAAAATCTCAAAAAAAATTGAATATATTTAATTTGAAAGAAGAGAAATCTTAGACTTCTTTAAACCAATTTTTTTGAAGAATTTTCAAGATACTGTTTATTTGTATTTTTGAATGAAACCATAATTTAACGCGATAAAAATTTACATAAACATTCATTTTCATCAGTAAATGATTTTCCATTTTTTTGAAGTGGGGGAGGGAAACTTTCAAATGACAAAACTTTATTTACTGATATGACATAAAGATGGCGCCACGACATAGCTTGATACAGAAACATTTCATTAGGTCTTGTTAAACTAAAACATGGGGAAACATTAAAGTAGCACTTTTGAAGCCATATTTATCATTTTAAAGAAAAGATTTCGAAATTTTTATGATTGATTTTTTATGGATTCTAATATGATATAGACAACTGCCAAATTATTGGATCTTCCAATAGGAATAATTTAAATCAGCAATTAAAAAAAAATGAAAATATTAATGTTTATTTTCCCTTTCTTTCCAAATGCTAAAGTTTCATTTTTTTTAAAATTTTTTTTGTACATTAAAAGGAATTTTGGTGGAATTTAGTACCTTAAATATCATTACATAGAATACAACAAGAATTCAAGTTAAGTCAAAACCACAGATAAAAAAAATTCAAAAATATACGTTATAATGTAATATAATTAAGTTGATTTAACCCTTCCTCCACATCCTTTGTACTCTTACCAGAAATTTCCAAGTGTCTTTTGTACCATAAAATATCCACTTTTTAATCTTTAATGCCTACTTTACTTTTACCTTTTTTAAAATACTCTCCATTTTTTCTTCTATAGATATGACAGTTGTGGAACTGTTGAAGATTTAAGCGGCCAATTTCACGAAAATACAATCATCATACAGTACGGAGAGGACATTCTGGAAGCTTGGGACGAAGCGAAGCGACTCAGATGTGAATGGTTAGAATCCTTCAATAAAGAATCTTCAAAACAAAATCTTGCGA
The DNA here is from genome assembly GCF_947563725.1 of Argiope bruennichi. Taxonomy (NCBI): domain Eukaryota; kingdom Metazoa; phylum Arthropoda; class Arachnida; order Araneae; family Araneidae; genus Argiope; species Argiope bruennichi. The sequence goes on along the minus strand of NC_079156.1, from coordinate 99,670,367 downwards.
TATCGGATATTGAGGTTGTTGAATTGAATTTTCAAGGTAAGTTGAATCGTCAATACTTCGTGATATCGTGAATAGAGAAATGAGATTCGTAAAATAGTCCGAGGTTATTGTGATTTCGTATAAAATATCCAAAAATAAGGAACAAAAATCATTCAATTTTAAATATTGCCTTTGTTTTTATGGTATACATTCATATTTTCAAATAATTTCTTTAAATTATACCATTTTTGAGGAAATTGCGACATTTTGTCAGAAAAAAAAAGGTATTTGAATATCGGGTCATAAATAAAAAGAATTTTTGCAAGCAAATATTGTACCTAAAATAAAATTTAGTTTTGAACAAGAGATGTCATAATCAAACAAAACCTAACAATCATTCAAATTAATCTCACAAAATAGAAAATAGCTGCAACCAGAATAAAAACTCAGAAAGTTGATATTGTCTTTGTTTTGGAGCTTTATAAAAAGGAAAAAAACTCCGGAACATCTAATGTCGTTTTCTTCAACAAAGCAACCGCCTTCATTAAAAGTGGATCTTAAAAGATCGCCTGACCTTTCCATTAGAAACTTCGTTACACTTTCAGAAATCGTTCCTTTTACGGTAGATTGTGTTTTTTTATATAAATGTTTTCATGTTTATATTTTTTTTCAGTCTCTTCCCGGATATTTTGCATCTATATATGGACTTAGCCTTGAATTTTTTTGGATTCAAATTTCTGAAAAGTCTTTTTTAATGTTATTCTTCATTTGTGGCGGTACTTTGTCTCTGGTTACTTTATTTTTTGTGTGTTTTTGTTCCTTGTTTTGTCACTGTTTTTTTGTCCATTGTTTTTTTTAATTCTTTTAATGAGAATAGATATAAGTTTCAACCATTGTACCATCCAGTTTATAAACGTCCACAGTCATGCAATTAATTGATTAACAACCTAACTATGTAATTAAATGAAAAATTTAATGAATTTTCATTTTACAAATCAGGATATTTTGGATTAGAGAAAATAAAAAGAATTTCAAATCCGATTTCAATTTTTTTTTATTCCTTACCCCATTTTAAATTCGTGTTATTCGCATTTAAAATGAGAATGCATGCAAAAATCACAAAATATATTCTTATTCATAGCAGTAGAATGATATTTTCTTTAATCGTTGTAAAAGATACAAACACCGATTAAACCCGAAAAAAAAAAGAAGTTTTTCGACTGACATTCATAATTTAGTAGATGAAATTAAAAGCATAATGATTTTTTAAAAATACAAATCCTAGTACTTGGACAAGGTTGAATTCCATATTTGTGATAGTCATCTTTTATAGTAGGATTGTTATTCAATTAAATAAAGAGATAATTTTTGCTCATAGATGCAAATGAAATCAGCATTGTGTGAGGATTCTTTTTTAATCAGACTATCAAAATTCAATTTCAAAATACATTTGTAAATCAATATAAATATAAAATAAAGATAAAACAAACTTCACAACTGAAATCAGTTGAAATTAAGTAATATATTTAATTAGAATTTTTTACCATTTATAGATAAGAAGTTCTGTTATAATTTAAAGTTTTAGTTTATAATTTATACTACAATACTATTTTAAAACTCTAGAAATTTTTATATTTAGGTTGGATAAATTTTGAATAGAATAATAACAAATACATAAATATGGTCTTTAAAAAATAAAATATTTTTAAAAATAACTGTTATTACATTTTTATGAAAAGAGAGGAAAATTTAAAAATTTATATTGTGCTATTTTCATTTTAGGTGACGATATCGATTGTTGGATGGAGGTACAAGAGGGTAAAGGACCGTGGGCGCGACCTGTTGGAGGAATTGTGCCGATTGGCAGTCCTTTGACACTTGTCATAGCTATTAACGATAACAGCCGTGAGTTTGATATGCGAGTTAAACAATGCACAGCTAGTGATGGATCTGGTTCTGAAATCCAGCTCACCGATCCAAGTGGTTGCGTTCTTCGACCGTCATTGCTTACTCCTTTCGCCAAAATTAGAGATTTTGGAGGGAAAGCAACACTTGTCGCTTATTCTCATCTTTTTGCTTTCAAATTCCCTGATAATCTAGATGTGTTTGTGCACTGCCTTGTCGAGGTCTGTAGACATGGCTGTCCTGAGTCTTGTGTTGGCAGGCTGCTCACAGATTACCATCCTCATCTTAGAGAAAACTTACATACTTTGGAATCGAAGAAACACCAAAAATTGATCGAATTAACGAAGTCAAAACCATCCGTTCCTCATCCACAACCACAACCACAGTTTCCACAGCCACCACACCCAGCAAAGACAGTTCCTGCTCACAAACCTGAGACTTCACATCAGCGAGGACGTCCTCAGTATCTAACTCAAATACCAGCGCATATTTTACAGCAATCGAAATCTGGCGTTGAAATATCCTTGGACACTTTACTGTCGGCAGAGCAGAAAGCCCATCGAACGTTTTCCAAGAATAATTCAGCCGCATTACATGATAAAGATACACCCCATACAAAACACATTGAAATTGGAACAAATTTAAGAGGTCAAATAAACGATGAAAACAAGAATAAGCAAACCAAATCCGAAATAAAGAACTCCGCCAGTAACATTCATGAGATATCTGAAGAAGAACATAGCCATATTCATCACGGCCATTCAGATGTGAAACCTGTACCAATAGGACATTATCATCGAATAATTGGTCATGACGCCCATTGGAATTCTGAAGAAGTGAAATTATTAGATGAGCAAAATCTCAAACATTTCATACCACCGCTGAAAGAATCCCTGCAAGCAGTACCACAACCAGGAAATACAGCTTGGTTTGCTGACGGAGAAAAAACTCTAATAAATGAGAAAGTTCTCCACCCTTATCCAGGATCAAAAATCCCCAATAATCATCATATTCCTTTTCAGAAAGAACCGGAAATATTACCTGTGGGACATCAACACCCTTCTGTATGGTCTGGCGAAGAAATAAAAATTCTAACCAATGAGAAGGTTCTCCATCCTCACCCAGGATCGAAAATCCCTAATAATCATCACATTCCTTTTAAGAAAGAACCAGAAAAATTACCTCGGGGTCCTCAACCAGAACCTGCTGCATGGTCTGCTGATGAAGTAAAAGCATTAACAAAAGATGAAGCATTTCCTCCTTTTCCAGGAGTTAACATTCCTAATAATCATCAAACACCATTCAAAATCAAGCAGCAAAAGTTACCTGTGACTGCTCCTCAGCCAGAGCCATCAGCATGGTCGGCTGATGAAGTTACTGGATTGACAAAACAAGATATAGTCCGTCCTCATATTTCTGATCATCACATTGCTCATTTCAAAGAAGAGCTTGGTCGTTTGGCCGTATCAAAGGAAATCTTTGACGATCACAAACATCACATTGTACTTGTTGAAGAACCTAAACCTGAACCCGCACCATGGACCTTTGATGAAGTAGGACCAATGCATACACCAGGTTTGATTCACAAACATTTACAACAAAAAAAAGTTGAAGAACCAAAACCAGAACCAGGTCCATGGACCTTTGACCAGGTGAAACCATTAACTAAAGAAGATTTAAAAGTACATTCCTTAAATTATAAACTCAAATCTCATTCTCACCAACCACATTCCTTACCAACATATAAAGAATCAGTACAACCTGATGTACCCAAGCCACCAAGTCCAATTCCTGTTTATATTCCAAAGTATACACCTGCCCCAGCAAATATGAATATGACTGGACCGATGATGATGAAAATGATGATGTCGATGCCTACATTATTGCCATTTACATACCAAACAGCCAGATGGCCACAGAAAACAACCGCTAGGCACTTGAAGACTGATAAAAGAAATTATCCATATCCAATACCTCAGTTTACTCACAGACAACAGATGATGATGAGTGTCATCGCTGACAGGAGAATGGATGGAGATGAAGATGATTTGCAGTTCGAAATGGATCCTAGATCTCATGTTAGTTCAGATGAGTTAAATTCAACAATAAAAATTGGCGAAAAATGGCCTCATTCAGATAATTCTGAAACTGTGAAACTTGATGATGAAGGTATTGCTACAACTCAGATGACTGATGACAACAAAGAAGAATCATCCGATCAACAAATGGCAACGTTGAGTGATCACACTAAACCAGCAAAGGTCACAGAAGGTCAAACAGCAATGAGGTCTCATATGAGCGAAAGTCTAGATTTTTCTTCTAATTCTGGAGCTATTCGTCCACCCATTTCTGGTTTTGTGCGGCCAGCTTTAGATATCGATGAGCTGAACAAGCCTGAGTCCAAGGATAGATCTGCTCATAATCCTAGAGCTTTGAATCGCAAGAGGCGATCCTCAGAACCAGTGTTCGGTGTCAAGCAGAAATTCCAAGCTATTGCATTGTCTGATTTAGCTTTTGACTTGAATTTCACCAGAGACAGCACGGCTGTTTTCAGAGGTAGAAGGGAAGAAATAATTTATGGAATCTGCATGTCTCCAGCAAGCATGAGTGCTGGTGTGGGATTCATTCTTATTCTCACACTGTGTGCTTTAATAGCTTCTCTGATATTCTACGAACACAGCTGGAGACTTGGGAATAAGACAGCTCATTTATCCTTGTTGTCGAGAACTTTTAATGGGAATTTGGAACCTTTGTATAGGGTTTCACGCTCACATCCTAATTCGAGTGTTAGATAAATAAGTTAAAATAAACACTTCCTAATTACTATTAAGTAATTCTGTTGTGAAAAATGCAATATTTTATTGGTACTTAATGGCAGCGGGCTGCCTTTTTAATTTAACAATTTTCATCTTATGCACAATGTATGTTTATTTTTTGCCAAATCTTTAAGTGTTATTTAGTATGTGCACATTGAATAACTATTACTTTGATTCCTACTTTGGACTGAAAGGAAATGGAACCAGTATGTTCAATAAACGTTAGTGTATATAGAAATGAGATAAAATGTTTGTCTTGAAGCTTTATGTATTTATTACATTAACACGTGCACTGCCACGGTTCAAGCCTGATATCCGGGCCTTCTGTCTAATTAGATGATCCCTTCTTTGCTATCTTTTAACTGCAGCAGAGAAGGTGTCATCTAATAATATAGATGGCTTGGTACAATTATATATTATCTGCGACGCTCCAGCGCGTCAGTGGCAGCGAATGTGTTAAAGAACAACAAAAAAATTTTCATAAAATATGTTGTAAATATCTTTCGGAACGGTATTATTGCTCATGAAACATTATGAAATTTAGCTTGAGAGAATTAACTCATTATTCTTCGGTTCATGAACTAATATTAAAAATTTTTAATTAAAATTTATATTTATAGAAATTTTTCATAAATATGGTAAAAATTTAGAAAGGATAAGCAGATAGTTAAAATGTATTTTTGCACAAATACTTTAAATTTGACTTTTTTTTAATGCCATCATTATTTAAATTAGCATAATCAAAGTTTTTTTACACTTATCTTTATTTATTTTTTCTTTCATTTGTTAGTTTTTACCGTACAAATTTGCTTTATATTTATTCTGCCTTAATTTATTATTTATAACTCTTTCTTTTTCTTGTTTTTTTTTGCATCCAGTATTTTTTTTCAGTTTATATTAAAATTTTACTACACGAAATTGCATGAAATTAAAGCGTGGTTGAACCTTTTTATTCGGTGCTGCAACATGAAATTATGAAACAGATTTTTTTATTTGAAATATCTTTTCTGCTGATTGGAAATACTTACTAAAAAACTCATGGAAACATTAAAAAAAAATTTAGCTCTCACATGCATCACGTTCTCGGTATATCTCACATGTTGACAATGAAAATAATCTCATTTTATCTTACGCTTCTACTTTGTATTATACAAAAAAGAATAAAACAAATAAGTACTATAAAATTCAGTCTTGTTAATTTAATTAATCTCGAAGTTTTGAATCCTCCTATTTCAGTAACAATGGTTCTTGATATATATATTTTTTGTGTGTGTGTCTCTTTCAAGCAGACATAAGAAAATCACGAGCGTCTGTCAGCAAGTGCATACCCATAGTTCTATGAATCGAAATAATTCTAATTAGAAATTTGTATTATAGTAGGAATTTTAAATAACTATTGTAACTATGGTTTTTACCACAATATTAAACTTAAAAGATAGCAAGTAAGCAATTAATACCTCTTTCTTTAGAATCAAACAGTCATTCATATTTTCACATTATGATTAACAAATAAACACCAACAGGTCAACCTGAGAATTCAATATTAAACGCCTCATGGACTATTGTTCTACTATATACAAACAATGACGTATAAGAATTCTAAAAGATTGCCCAAAATTATAATTAAAATTCTTTATTGGAGTTGTAAACTATGAGAATGTATCAGTCAGTAACGTATATAATATTGAACAATGTTTTAAAAAAATAACTCCATATTTTAGCATTATGATCGAATTTGCTATCCCATTTATATGCCATTCATTCTGAAACATTTGGATCAGTTTGAAAATTTAAATCTCATGGAATGCTGTCAGCATTCTATGACTAACTAAATCCATGGCCTTACTAAATCGATCAGCAAAAAGACTTTAAAACACATCTTCGCTTGATAGATTCAGTAAAAATACCAGATCCACGCCAAATATCTATATTTTGTAACCGTTATTTTTCAACACTAAGAAAGACATTCTCGGCTTTACTAAGATCCATAATTTTGCGCGGGAGTGAGGTGAGTTATAAGACCTTTATTAGAGAGTAAGCAAGAAAGTATCGTTCAGATCATTCCCTCTGAATAGTTTTAACTATGAATTTGTTGGCATGAACTTCTCAAACTTCAAACCATATCTAAATCTGGACTAAATTTCTTCAGGTCGTTCTTTTTGAATATCATTTTTGTGCATTTCTGGGAGGAGAGGGAAGGTAGAAATGCTGATCTTCTTGGATAGAGTCAATTCTAGCGTCACAAAATAAACATAACTGCGCATGTCACCTAATATGAAGCTGTTGTTGTTTCTTATGGTACTTGCCATGGACAAGCCCGCTGTTACCAAGACAGCGATTTAAGCCGGTGGAGAAGTGTCTCTTGTTTTTATAGTGGAGCCAACTAGGGCCAAGAGTACGACTTTGCTACTCACACGTCAGTCATTCGCTTGCACAACCCCTTTTTACAGTAGGGCACATTCACACATCTCACAGATGGAAGAACTGAAGAACAACCATGCCCAAACCGGGACTCGAACCCAGGACGCCCAGATCACGGGAAAGACGCGCTACCCCTATGCCAGGACGCCGGCAATATGAAACTGCACTTTGCTTTAGATATTGCACTTTGCTTTAGATATATATATCAACCGAAATTTTTCCCAATAACTTGTATACGTTTTATACAGTCTTTTGGAATAGAAGATATGATTTCTATTCATTTCTTGACTGCTATACTGAAAAAACCAAACGATGATATCTTATAAAAAATCAAGTCAGTTTGTCTTGTAATTACTTAACAATCCTTAGATATTGAGAATACAAACAATGAAAATTCGTCATTAGGTTTTAAATTTTTAATATGTTGTGATTGTTCAAAGAATAAAATACAAAGATAATAATAAGAAAAGCTAACTTTTAAATAAAGATTCATCTAAATACTTTATAAATTTTTACTGTGTTTGAAGTAAAAATTAATAAAGGCAAAATTTAATTTATTTATAAGGTAAAGGTTATTTTAGGAAGTAAAATACTGAAGATTCGACACTAGTTTTAAACATTTACTATGTTGTGATTTTTTAAAGAATAAAATACAAAGAGAATAAGAAGAAAATTAATTTTTAAGTAAAGATATATCTGTTTTAAAGATTTTTATTCTGTTAGAAGTAAAGATCTGTAAAGGTAAGTTTTAATTTATTTATAAGGTAAAGGGTATTTTAGAAAGTAACATACTACTGTACATATTTATTGACAACCTTGCAAAGCTATTAAAAATAAATAAAGTTATAAAAATTTAATCAAAATTAATGATAATACTGTAATTTTTTAAAAAACGTCAATATTATTTAGCTTCCATTTATTTTGCTAACTTTAATTTATTGTAAACAGAAAGTAATATCAAATAAATCAGACAAAATTTAAAGATTAATAAAAAAATATTTCTAATGTAGAGACTAACATTATAATACTGAATGAATTACATCGCAAAAAAGTTTCCAAATAACACAAATAATAAATAACTGTTATTAATGTTATCATCAGCAACTGCACGATGGAAAAAAAAGATTTAAAATTTCAATTGATAAGGTACAATATATGCGTTTCACGTGATCACGAATTTGAGTCACCCTTATGATCCTTATCATTCAGATCCTTTTCTGGTTAACTTTATATAATACGTTTATCAACGGATTGTACATCTAAGATGTATGCATTTATGATAACAATCATTGATTAGGATGCAGGTTTTACTTTTTTCCTTGAAACTTGGTTGAGATATACCTCCCTCAACATTTAATTGCATATTGAATGATACAACTTTCACCTACAGAATTTCCAACCTACATCAAAACTTGATACAGCTGTGTTTATCTATCAATTAATAACGTCCCCCTTATGCTTTGCTTGCATCAGTCTACAAATAATTATTCAATTTCCCTTTCACTTTTGTAATCAATTTGATTAATAGGTGTTATTTAGGACAGGCAGATTGCACTATGAACAATTCGTAATATCCGTACTTTTTTTTCTTTCCCTTCCAAACCAATTTGTGTCGCATTCCATTCCATTTTACATACCATCCTCCCTTTCCCAACTATTGGCAGATTCCACCCACAGGCATAGATGAAGATGATTTATCGGCCTCATAAAACATGTGGGGGTAGATTTGCTTTGAGTAGGCGTTTTGTTGGCGATCGGACACGGTGTTTTGGTGACTAGGTTATGAAAATGTCATGTTGTTGCAGCTGCGTAGTCTACGTATGCGATTTGCGCAGCAGAAGAATTAATAAGAGGAAGGAATAAACGTATCTAAATAAATACAAAACCGGTTTCGGATCGTTGCAAGTAATATAGAGTTATAAATAAATGTTTTTTGCATTTGGTATCTCAAGCAAAGAAATATTATTCTCTCCTAGCAGCCTTTGGCGACCAGTCCTAATTAATAGTTGTTGAAATTTTGAGTTAAATATTTTCTGTAACTTGGTAAAATAAAATAAATTTAACTCCAAATTTTGATACACGTATATTTATATTATTTTAGAAGACATACACTTTTCTGATCACTTTGCTATGCATTTCTCCGATTTTCTACCAATATCTATCTTTGTTACGAATTACAGTGTCTAAGGAGTAGGTAGCGCTGCGTATATTGACTTTCATTTGTATGTATTACATATTCATTCTTGTTCATAGCTTGCTTCTGTAAATACCACGTGAAATAAGCATGTGTATTTGAGACTTCTGATATCTTTTAACCCTTTCTAGGGCCGTGGGAAGTATGCTTCCCACCAAATTTATCAATCTTTGTATGAAATTATGTAGGTTGGCATAAGTTCTGACAAATATTTTTAGTAAGTCAGAAACTTAGATGCTTCAGTTCTTTATCTTATACAAAATGATGTGTTTTGATTTGTTACTTAATTATTAATTAACCAAATTAATTAATTAATCAAATTAAATTTATCTAATAAGATAAATGAATCCCTTTTCTTATTCTAATTTCAAGCCTAAAAATATTTTAATATGACTAGAAAAAATGGCCCCTTAAAGGGTTAACAAAGATTAACAAGATATACAGGCCAGGGCAGGGTGTGAGTCCTCTACAATAATCATATATCAATTAATATCACAAAAAAAGAGTAACAATGCATAATCAGCAGGAATTGCGCTCTGCCCCCCCTAAAAAACCGTTCTAGCATGCTCTTGAACAAAGGTGTTATCCCAAAGAACGCTTTGCATATCATTGGAGTACAATAGTTACGAAATATAAACATTTGGCGGGAATTTAGCATTTTTAATGAATCTGCAGCCTCATCTTTGGCAAGCTATTTGGCGATTAATATCTGGTGTGCGGTTAATAGTAGCAGGAAATCGAATTTCTGCTATAGACGCGTTTTTTCCAATCGATTGAAATCAAAATTTGACATTAAACTACATTTATTAGTTAAGAATCACATACCAAATTTGATTTAATTAAGTCATTCAGACTTTGAATTATCGAGTTTACATTTTCTGAAAGTACAGACAAACAGACAGTCAATCCAAGCGTAGATTTGACTCAAAATTCGTCAAGTGTCTTCATTATAGATGTTAAATATGAGTGCCGAATTTCATCAATCTAGCTCACTTCATTTTGTAATTATCGTGTTAACGTATGTTGGAACAACCGAACAAACATACTTTCTCTGAACGGTTTTTGCTCAAAATATGATAGAAATATGCAACTTTGTCATAAAGTCCGTGTACCAAATTTCTTCAGTCTAGCTCAAAGCGTTTTTGACTTATCCTTGTCACAGATAGCTGAACATTTTCCAAAAATGTGTTTTTGGAATTCTACAAGGTCTAAAATTTGGGAAATTCGTCAAAATCGTGAGTTCGAATTTTTTTGACGATTACCATACTTTCTCTATACTACGTACACGAAAAAGTAAAAATGACTATACTTTAAAATTTTCCTCTGTTATTTAATTCTGAAGTTGAGCCTTAACCCTTTCTAAGGCCGTGGGAAGTATGCTTCCCACCAAATTTATCAATCTTTGTATGAAATTATGTAGGTTGGCATAAGTTCTGACAAATTTTTTTAGTAAGTCAGAAACTTAGATGCTTCAGTCCTTCATCTCAGACAAAATGATGTGTCTTGATTTGATACTTAATTATTAATGAACCAAATTAATTAATGAATCAAATTAAATTTATCTAATAAGCTAAATGAATCCCTTTTCTTATTCTAATTTCAAGCCTAAAAATATTTTAATATGACTAGAAAAAAATGGCCCTTTAAAGAGTTAACAAAAAGTAACAAGATATACAGGCCAGGGCAAGGAGTGAGACCCCTACAATAATCATATATCAATTAATATCACAAGAAAGAGGAGCAATGTATATGCAGCAGGAGTTGCTCTCACCCCCCCCCCAAAAAAAACTTTCCCGCATACTCTCTAACAAGGTGTTATCCCAAAGAACGCTTTGCATAGCATTGGCGTACAATAGTTACGAAATATAAACATTTGGAGGGAATTTAGCATTTTTAATGAATCTGCAACGTCATCTTTGGCAAGCTATTTGACGATTAATACCTGGTGTGCGGTTAATAGTAGCAGGAAATCTAATTTCTGCTTTAGACAAGCTTTTTCCAACCGATTGAAATCAAAATTTGGCACAAAACTACATTTATTAGTTAAGAATCACATACTAAATTTGATGTAATTAAGTCATTGAAACTTTGAATGATCGAGTTCACATTTTCTGAAAGTACAGACAAACAGACAGTCAATCCGTGCATAGATTTGACTCAAAATTCGCCAAGTGTCTTCATTATAGATGTTAAATCTGTGTACCGAATTTCATCTATCTAGCTCACTTCGTTTTGTAATTATCGTGTTAACGTATGTTGGAACAGCCGAACAGACAGAGTGGTTTTTGCTCAAAAAATGATAGAAATCTGCAAATTTGTCATAAAGTCCGTGTACCAAATTTCTTCAGTCTAAGTCAAAGCGTTTTTGACTTATCTTTGTCATAAATAGACGAACAATTTCCAAAAATGTGTTTTTGGAATTCTACGAGGTCTAAAATTTAGAAATTCGTCAAAATCGTGAGTTCGTGAGTTGAGTTTTTGACGATTACCACACTTTTTCTATACTACGTACACGAAAAAGTAATAATATCTATACTTTAAAGTGTTCCTCTGTTATTTAATTCTGAAGCTGAGCCTTAATGTAAGTACTGCAACATTTTATTGAAGTTATATTTTATAATATAGTTCGTCAACGGATTCTGAGACGACCACATTTCGACGATTCCATCTCATTAAGGTAGAGAGACGCGGAACGATGAGTGAATTTCCGGTATTCTCTTTGACCTTGGATTTTCCTTATTACATACTAATGATGTAAATGTAAACATCTCCTTTCATCTTCCCTTTCACCCTAATTTTGAAGAATTAAACCCATCCTAACGCATGCGCAAAAACGCGGAGGGTTTTACAATCCGTTGCTGAACTATAAAACCAATATAAAATGGAAAAATAAGCCGAATCTTCATGTTGTGATCATTAACAATGGAGAAAAAAGCCCAAGGCGAAGTATTAGTAACAGTAATAAAAAAAAGATTTGAGTCTCAAAAAAGTATATTGTTATAAAATATGCCTACAAAATTAAAGAAAAAATTAATTAAAAATTGAAAAAAAATTATACCAAAAAATTAATATAATTAAAAAGATAATTTCTTGAATTTTAAAACAATTTCAAGCAAATTTTTTTTCTGTAATACTTTCGGTAGTAGTAGAGAAAAAAAAATCCCGAAATTCGCTAATTTAATTAATTAAAATTTAAAAAACATTCCCGCACTCTAAAGAATATATGTTCAAAGTTTGATAGCTTCAACACACACACATAGAAATACTCAAACATTCATCTTTGTTAAAAATAAAAATTAAGAAAATAAAAGATTTTTTAACATTTTAACAGCGCTCCGGATAATTTAAAATTCTCAAAAAAATCGCTAATGCGATCACTTTTCCCTGTTAAACATTTCCCACTTAACAGCACTTTATGCAATCGAAAATAATTTCCAGTTTGAATTTCGATTACAAATATAATTTAAGAAAAAGAATAAAACTCGAGAACAAGATGTTACTGATTGATATTATGAAAAAGAAACATGTTTTAGTCATTATACATTTTATGATATGTATTAGTCTAGATTGCAATTATATTAATATTTCATTATTTATATTTAAAAAATTGGAAGAAGCAAATGTTTACGAAATATTCGTGACTCAATTAAACTATCTGAGAACTTTAAATTATCTCATATGGAATCAGCAGCAGAAGTTAAACTTTTCAGCAACTTTTGCATGATTAAAATTTTAAATCATGGACAAAAAATGGTTCTTTTTACAATCCTTATAAAAGTAGAGTTTATTTACCGAACAGGAAATGAAGTCTGATCTTTGGAATATATCAATTCATTAGGACTGATTCTACCTCAGAAATGAGGGCGAAGGGCTTTCGGTATGGTGGTTGGTTCTCGCTTTCCGGGTGAGTACAGAAATGGTGGGAGTCGGTTACGTCCTATCGATGACGGGACGTACTTTCCGAAGGAAGGGTTGTACCGTGACCGGTGATTTCCCCTAGGACTCATCCATGGTTCCCCACGAGTATTGATCCTGGTGATCCTGGCGTTTAGAATTTTCCGTGTGCCTTCGGACGGGTGGAGTAGCTGATTATAGTTACCCATTAGATCCTAAAAATCCTTTGACCTGCGAATTTGTTTTAAACTTCTAATTAGATCCTTCATTTTATTTTGGGCCTTTATTATTAATCCATTCATTTAGAAATAGAAAGGATACATGCGATTCATTAATATATATCCAAATAATTTTTTATCTTTAAAAAAATTGTTACTTTAATTTTCGAACTTAAATATCAAAAATTTTGTAATACGATGCGTGAACTTGATACGTCATTTTGGTACCAGGGATTAGAAACCTATGCTATTTGATTCGATCCTGGATATTTTCATTGCGTTTTCTTTCACTGAATTCTTCAAAATTTACAATTAAAAATAGTTGAAAAAGATTTTTTTCAACAAAGACAATATATCGGAACATTTTAATTAAATTTATTTCTTGTTATTTATAAATAATTGTTTCATTTTCTTATTCGTTTTCGGATTTTCTGTTGTTGTTTTTTTTGGCACTTGCCTTGGACAAACCCGCTGTTACGAAGACAGCGATTTAAGCCGATGGGAGAGCGTCTCTTGTATTTTTTAAGTAGCACCAACTATGGCCAAGAGTACGACTTTGCTACTCACGCATTACTCAATCGCTTGCACAATCCCTTTTTACAGGAGGGCACATTCACACATCTCACAGATAGAACAACGGAAGAACAACCATGCCCAAACCAGGACTCGAACCCAGGACACCCAGATCACTGGGAAGACGCGCTACCCTTATGCCAGGACGCCGGCTCGGATTTTCTGGTTTTATAGAAAAGTTTTATAGTATAGAATATATTGGAACACTCTAGACTTTAGCTGTAATTTCGAGATTTGGCGGGAAAATCTCAGCTTCAAGACTAGAGAGACATGGATCCGAGATCAAACCGCGATAAAAACCTGATGTTAACACAAATCTGGCACACCCTTCAATTCACCAGATCAAACTTTTTTTAACTAGTGCAGTGTAGAAATTTGGACAAAGGCAAAACACAGTTAAATCTGCTTCTAAAAAGATCTCAATCTAATAAAATAAACCAATATCCACTTAACCTTATCGTTATTAAAATCTTACTTTTGTTTCCAGTGTTTCTATATATGAGTTCATACCTCGCTATGCCAAATTGGCAGACATTCTGAAATAATAAATGTTTCAGATTTATGCAAATTAGCATTTTCCATTACCAAAAATATTCAAAGATTAAAACAAATACATGTAAGCTATAAATAAATATGAAATAATTTCACATCATTAATAATGACTACCTAATTTTTCTGTCTGATATTTTGCAATTATTAAAACACTACGTCACTTGTAATTCAGCACTACTCACAGGTATAAAAACTTCAAGACAAGCGAAGAAATCATATCTTCGAGTGCCTCTTTACTCAACGCCAATTTTTAAATAATTCATTACTTAGAAGTATTGCTTCATCATGTGTGTTCAAATTGTATCCATCTTGGCCCTGTGCTTTTTCAGCTATGCTATGTGTGATGCAAATCACTCTCATCATGAACCGACTTTAATTACTTCTAAGTCTCACTTGGACGAACGACATCACATCGAACATCATATGAATGGTGTGACCGATCAAGATGTAAACCAAATGACTGATGATGAGCTGCAGTTTCTGTATTTCAAGATGCACGACAGCGACAACAATGACAAGCTGGATGGCTGCGAATTGGTAAAATCTCTTCTCCACTGGCACGTCGAGGAGCATAATGATATGGTTCCAGACCTCACCGTTGAAGGGACCACGAGAATCTTCGGGCATGAAGAACTTGCTGTGATGATTGACCCTATCCTATCTACGGATGACAAGAATCTCGATGGGTTCATTGACTATGTGGAATTCTCTACAGCTCAAAAGTCTAGAGGTTTTTAATGACTTCAAGCTCCTGAATTCTGGTAACTATTAACTGCTGATATATTTAACGCGATTCTGCTGAGCAGAATTAAAATGACTTGTAATCTTATATCAATGTATCAAGATGTAAAACTTGGATTTTAAATGGAGCTTGAAGCTCAATGTTTTTAATTTTTATATTAAAGATTCTCTTCCTAAATATAATCTCGTCTTCAGTGCCTTTATTTCCCGAGATCTAATAAGGTAATCAAATTGTTGCAAAGTTCAAATCTTCCTCAACCTGCAAATGTACCGAATGTTTCTTGTGAAGGGAGAAAAGCTCGACGAAGCACCAAT
This sequence comes from Argiope bruennichi, assembly GCF_947563725.1. Classification (NCBI taxonomy): domain Eukaryota; kingdom Metazoa; phylum Arthropoda; class Arachnida; order Araneae; family Araneidae; genus Argiope; species Argiope bruennichi. The sequence goes on along the minus strand of NC_079156.1, from coordinate 99,654,759 downwards.
TTGCTCTTAAAATCCTTGCCAAATACTAACTTGCGAGCTCTTAAAGGGGAGGTGCTTTATACGAGATACACCATTGGTGTAAGATTAGGTGCAACATATACAGGAAATTGACTTGTAATATGTAACCTTCGGATGTCTGTAAAAGTTGCCTGTAGTTTCATGTTGTAAGCATACAACTTGAAATTACAAAACCATTCTTTCAATTTCTACTTTTCTTCGTAAAGTAAGCTGTTTAGCGCCTAATATGGTATTGCAGTTTGAAAGTATTCAATCTAAAATGACCACTAATTGCGATATTATAGGCATTTCAAATTCTATATTGCAACGAATGAATCTTCGTTATTTTTCATATACGAGCATTATAATTGTTATAGTCACATTCGGATTGAGATTTTATCACCACGTTTTAGATCTCTCGGAGTTCGAGAAATCCATGTTCTTGCGTTATTACTATGCTAAATAAAATTGCTTAAATTAAGAGTTGAAATTTGTTGTATGGACTTGCGACAATCTATAAATTTCTAATTTTGAATGCAATCCTTCTACGGGAAGTTTTAGCTGTTAGAGTGCTTCAAAATGCAAAGAACAAAGATAAAATTTTGGTACTCTAATTTAGCATCTAAAATGTAGGTAAATTCAAACTAAACGCATTGAGCGGCTGAAGTTTGTTTGCCTGTGCTTTCTATTGAAAGTAAAGCAACATTTCGTAAACGCAATGACTTAATGATAAATTATTTTCTGACTGCAATTAGTCTTGTGTCAATCGATTGGTTAAAAAAGAGTCCAAAACCCATATTCTCGAGCTGGGAAATATAACTCTTTGGCGTGAATCGAACTATCGTTCGTCAATGCTGTGCAAGACATTCACGGCTTGATGCAAGGTCCAATTTTTATGTGAGGAAGGAGTATAAGAATGCCACTATAGAGCATGCGAGGAAGTTTCGTAGAGATCATTCACGCTGTTTAAGCCGATAGGGTTTGAAGATTGTGTAAGTAACTTCTCAATTTTTTGTGCTAGATCTTCTCCTGAAAGAAATATTTTAAATTGGGTTGAATCGATATTCTTTTGACATTAGGTTACATCTTGGCTGGTGTTTCGTTCTGACGTTTCATTACTGTGACGATCAAAAAGGCATGGCTCTAGAGTAGGACTACAATTTCCAAAAGAGTTTTCTAGTCGGATAACTTCTATTGTTTATCTGAATCTAAAAATTAAACTATCGATGATGGGCATTATATTTTAGGGATTCAAGCAAATAATTTAATGAAGCATGCAACACTGAATAAGACTGGTAAAACTAGTACCTGATTTTTCAAAGAGGTTCTACATAATCATTGTAATGTTTAGCTCGATTTAGTAAAATAATTGTCTTGATTCTCAACTCTGAAGTATTGATTCTTCAGACCAAAAAAGCAAACTGCACTTACTGACAATCTACTTTTCTCTGGCGTCTCATGAGTTTCAAAATCTCGCACACTTGCCTAAAAATTGTACTCGAGCATGGAGATTATGTCGTCAGTTTCCCCTCTTCTCTTCCCAAAAAACTCCGAGGCCTATTGTAACCTATTGGAGAAACTTCATACATCAAGGTCTCATTTACAAGATCAGATTGTACAAACCAATACAACATGTATGTAGGCCTGGATTTTGTACTGAATTAGTCTAAGATAAGTCGCCTCGTCAATGTTGCGCTAAAATACATAAGAATTCTATATCTGAGATCTTCAGGTTATCAAACTTGTAACATGACCACAAAGAGTTGGAATCTCAAAACCATATTTAGGTACAGAACGCCTTCAAAATATAACAATTAAAAAATTAAGTTTATTGATATCGTGTCAAAAGAAAATATCGGATGATTGCAACAGGCGACTTAACCATTAAATAGAAGAACGTTATGGGATTAAAGTATAATCCCCAATGGACCACTTGGGAAGCATTAAAAAAAAATTTGATCTTTTTTTCTACCAGTAATACGCGAATTCTATCCTTCTAAATCCTCCATCCACCCCGTATATTATACGATTGAGCTGGAACATTACTAATATCAACAGAGCCCATTTAACATTTTTAATGGAGAAACAAATTTATTTATCATGACCCAATTCTTTTTTCTGAAAAAATAATTGGAACCATTCTAACTTTATCATTTTCGCAATTGTAATCTGCCGTTGCAACTACATTGAAAGTATTCATGTTTAAAAGACATCAACTACATATCGCTTTGTCTTATAAGTTTCAAGTAACAGTTGAACGCTTTAACAAAAGAGCTATTTGTAATCCCTATTTAGATGCAACGCTTATCAATATGTTTAAATGCATTTTCAATGAGACAAAATGCAGTTTTGACAACTCCATAATCCAACGCGATAATGGACAAATTTATTTAAAATCCTTTTATAACAACATAAGCCGTGAAAGTGTATCGAGTCATTGAGTCTCGATTGATATCTTTCTCTTCGCATCGGGGTTAAACCATTTAGCGCATCGACACGCATTTCATGATTAAAAAGTAATCCACGAGTCGCGACTGCCTGATGGCACCAAAAGCCCTTTCTCGGAGAAACACGTGGCCACCACAGATAATGCTAATTTCCTCTCCTTGTGAAAAATGCACGTGAAGTGCTAGAGTGGATAGTCCTCCAGTGCCAGTTTAATTCCATTTACCATGCATATTTCACCGTGTTTTGTCGACGCCAGCCTTTCCATTAGCCATAAAGATGCTATCGGAGTTCGCAGCGCGCAGGATAAATGTCCTCAAAAAGCAACCTTACCCAGAAACAATTAGGCAATTCCGGCGTCCGTTAGGATTGAATAAAGCGCCTATTCAAGACTCCCGATCGGGTAACAGGATCATCGTTTGGCGGGGGAGGAGGGCACTCATTTTCCGGGGAGGGGATGCAAAAGTGGAAATTCATTTCCAGATAAATGGGGGTAATGAGCTCGTCCATAAAACGTTCTCTGCACGCCCCTGACGTGCATCGTCCCCAAGGGGGCGAGGAAGTAATGAAATTATGAAGAGAAGTCGGCTCTTCAGGTCAGAAGAGATAAACCGTTCTGAGGTATAGTGACGCGAAAGGTTCTGGAGTAGTTGAACAACACAGTACTTTTGAATGAATATTGTTAACACGTATAGAACAGTTGAGTGAATGAATGGATATTGTTAACATTATGTGCCCCATACTTTTTGTGCATAAAAAGTTATATAAACCAGCTGTTTTTTTAATTAAGGAACAAATCTAAAACAGATACATATAATCATGAAAAAAAGAACTAATTTCCTTTCCATTTATTATTAAAAAGCAGAAAATAGCTTTTTTTTTAGCCAGAAAATAAAGCCTTTTCGTTAAACAAGTTTGGCTTTGAAAGAAATATTTTGAGCAAGATTGGATTTTAATCATACTTAAATTATAATTTACTCTAATTTCTCGGAACTTTTTTTATTTGTGATTTTTGTTTTGTGTCCATTTCCGAGATCCTGCCAAACTTCGAGATGCATTCTGTATATGCCATTTATGACCAACATCAGACAGATTATATCTCGTATATACTGTTCTTTCTGAAGTAGATCATCTCTAGGCGTTCTTTACTATGGCGTAGCAAAGGTAAGCACCTCCAGGACAAATTCCAGGACTCTCATAATCGTCTCTAGTAAAACAAAGGTCAAAGGGGAAGGGGTGACCTGGTGGCAAGGCCTCGGCTTCAGAACCGGAAGGCTTCGGGTTCGAGACCCGATTTCATTGAAGAACCGGCGTGTAAGCGGGTCTGGGGCACATTAAATCCGTTGGGGTCAAATGTCCTCCCACTGGTGTGGTGTGGAAGTTTGGAGAAGGGAGGCTGCCAACCCAGGTGTTGTCCTCGTCATCTGATTGCGGTTCAGAATTAAGAGGTCCGTTCCAGAATAGCCCTAATGTTGTTTTAAAACAAGACTTTGATATAACTAAATTAAACTAAGCTAATGGATCTTTTCTTAACTGGCCATAATATGGATGAAGCGAAGTATATGGAGATTCAAATATATTTCTTTAATTCTCAGCGATAATAACAATGTTTAAGTCTCGAGACTAAAGTTTTTGATTATTTTCTCTAATGTGATCAATGATTATAGGTAATTAATTAATTATTAATTTATTAATCACGATTATTTATCATTCTCGGTTCCGGATATATAAGAAAGTTGACATAAAACTTTTAATACATGAGAAGTAGGTCAAAATTTTTATTATTCCAACAAATATAGGGTCCATTTCTGAGTGATGTTAAAACTATTTTCATGTATGCACAGATGTAATGGACCACTTTTCTCCTTAGGCAAGCGTGCATCCAGGATGAGATGGGGTGGATCGGTTTATGGGCTCTCTTGGCGAAAATTACGATCGGAGCTCTGGCTATTGTCGGCGGGAAGTTGTCAATTGTCGCCACGACCCTCTTGTTTATGCTACCCTCGGTGTGTTCGACGCTTGTACGACTTGATTTAAGAGGCCAGGATTTTTCTTTTATTCCTTGCCTGGGGTTGAGGCAATAGGAATATTGACGAAAGAGATGTGTACTGAATCATAGAGATAAAGAAAGAAATTGCACGTATATTGTTGTATGACAAATATATAATTTTGATTATATTGATTATTTTGATTATATTGATTTACTTTTTTAATATATAATTTTGATAATTTAGAATGCATCTTTTATATAAGGTATTAAGAATACGTTACATTTTCAATTTTTGTCTTTTATCTTTTAAGTAATAATAGTAATATGGGGTTATGAATTAAATAAAGCTTGCAAGTCCGAGCAAGTCCTTTAAATTAGGAAGTCACCGAAATAAGGTATTTTTGTATTATTTCTGGATAATTTGAGCTTTCATTTATTACATTTAGACGCCTTTGATGAAAAGCTAATTCCCTTGAGGTATTGGATATATTCTTCAGTAAAATTGTTTGGTTATTACTTCATGTCCATCATTCCGTCAAATTGTAAGATATACAAATCATGTTACTTTAATTGCCTTGCATATGACCTATTATGTATATGAAGCATTCTAATGGGGCTTATAACATTATTGGAAACGTAAACGTACCAATTATCTGTCTTCGAAATTTCGCGATACTGTGACTTCCTTTTCTAATTCGTCATTCAAAAAAATATTTTTAAAAATTGCCAAAATGTAAGAAATTTGCATGACTATTTAATAAGTATCATTAAAAAGACAATATTTTAAATTTTAAAAAGGCATGAGATTTATTTTTGTGTAATAATATTTTTGAAAGTTTCCGTGGAAAAAAATACCAAAATTCAGTTTAATTTTTACTTAATTTCTAATCAAAATTTCAAAAAATTCGCACCATAGTTCGGAGTTGGTATATGTAGATTTAACGATCTGGGCAGTAGAGCGCCATTATACACACATTCATCTTTATTATTAACTAGCCGCCTTTGGCGACCAGCCGGTTCGCCAATCTTTATGTTCGTTAAAATTTTAATAATTAAATATTTTATGCAATTCCAACTTTAATAGATTCTTCAGCAAAATATTTTAAAACTTCAAATTTTGATAGTCATATAATTCACTCATAATATTATAAAGGCCTTCAGTCATAACGTGATATGTATCTCTCTAATTTTCTGTTACCCCTCGTAGAATTTATGCTTTAAATTAAAGTGTAAAGGATTAATCTGCAATTAATATAATAATATTTTTTACTGAAACAAAGCATTTTTTTAATAATATGATTACTGATAATAGAGTCACTGAGCTTTTAAACTTTATGGCCACTAAAGAATATCTTTCTTAATTTATGTAATATCTCAAGAATTTGTCAACAAAATTTTCTCAGATTCATCATGAACGGATCGATTCATTAACAATGTTTCATTTTAAATGCATCAAACACTAAGAAAATAAAATGAATCGTTTAAAATAATCGGTCGAAAACAGGTTTAAAAAACTACTTAAAAAACGATGTACTTAAAACTATAAGCATATATAAAAAAATATATAACTAACATAAATACAATATAATTACAAAAGCATGCAACTAACCTAAAAATAATTTAAATCATTGAAAACAGGTTTAAAAAACTACTTAAAAAACGATGTACTTAAAACTATAAGCATATACAAAAAATATATAACTAACATAAATACAATTTACTTACAAAAGCATACAACTAACCTAGAAGTAATTTAAATCGTCCGTTCATAATGGTTGCCATGCCAACAATCAGAACACAGTGCGCATGCGTGAATTTTCTTCGCCTTTTACGGTAACGCAAATGCGTGAATTTTTCTACGCCAGTTGGGGTAACGCTATGCAGATTATACATTTTTAATTTCCTTTATTCTGTGTTATTTTAATTCAAAAGTACTTCAGAATGAATCTGAAACATGGATTAATTAACAATGTTTAATTTTAAATGCATAAAACATTAAGAAAATAAACAGAATCGTTTGAAATAATCCGCCGTAAAATGTTAACCCTAGCCTTATTACTGTTGGGAGAAAAAACAACAACTAAAGCCTTACTCATTTGGCGGTGGTGAAAATGGAAGAATTTTTTGGCGGGAAAGTTAGTTTTTAATTAATAATTAAAATTCTAATTAAAATTTCAAAAAAAGGGACCCTAGGTGCACATTCCCGACCTCTAAGGTATACATGTACCAAATTTGGTAGCTTTATGTCAAATGACCTGACCTGTAGAGCGCCAACACACACACACACACACGCACACACACACACACACACACACACACACACACACACACACACACACACACACACACTCACACACACACACACACACACACATTGAGCTTTATTATAAGTATAGAAGATAGAGGTTTAGAAAGGCAGAATACTTTATTTTATTCAGAATTAAAATCATCATTTAAAATTAAATCACCGTTTATAGGACACTTCAGAGTCTTAGTTGCATACGAGAATTGTAGGTGTCAGATTATAGAAAATTGGATGTTTCAAATATGACTAAATATCATTCGTTTGCATAATTTCATTTATATTCATCAAAAAACTGATATCTGGTTATTTATGATAAAACTTAAGTTAAAACTTATCATATTCTGATAGCGTTGATATTTTTAAATAATCCCTTCTTATTCACTGATGTTTCTGATTTATGTATCAAATTACAAAATTTTATTTGTTTAAATTTGTAATTTAACTTAAAGTAGCGATTATTTTTTCTACGAAAATTCGATAAGTAATCTCAGATGTCTTTTATGTTGTTTTATGGATTGCAACAAATGTAGATTCTGCAAATGATGTGAGCCATTTAATTAGGAATTTAAATGATGTAGAAGTTAATATATATCACGATTCTGACTGAGTCATGTATGTACTAATGACCTCTATTCCTTATTATATATTTTTTATTTTCATTCTTTTTTTATATCTATGGATATAATAGATTCTAATGTTCTTATGACTACTAATCTTCTATTCCCTGCTTTAATCCTTTAGGGTTTGTTAAATATTTTCCGATGTTTTGAATTGCAAATCATAGAGATTCAACGTTTTGGTGCTACTTATTTCTGCATTATTTTTTTTTAATAATTCGTCGTCTTCTTTTTTCCTTAGTTCTGATTTGCAGATCACTGCGATTCAACGCTCAGCAAATTATAACAGTCTACAAACTTTCCTTATTTTCTGTTTTAATTTCTTATTGTTACTCGTTTTCCTATATTCTAAATTGCAAAACATTGAGTTTCTACGTTCTGGTGATCTCTGATTTTACTTCTTTTTTTTTTTTCACTTTCAAGTGTTTTTTCCTCCCTGTTTTGAAATGGAATGTAAGTCACCAACATTCAGCATTTTGGTGAATCTTGGTGAATCTAATATATATATGCATAAACAACATATTTTCCTTTTTGTTAAAATGGTATATCTCTTGGGCCTAATTTCAGGGGATTTTCGGGTCACGAGGAATCATTATTAGACTATCTAGTCTGTATTTCTTCACAGAAAAAAATCCCTTTTTTGAATCCCTGCCTGAGGGTGACCCTTGAAAAAGTCTTCCGGCCGGATTCTTTTTTATTTGGTTTAATTTGATTTTCTTATTAACTTGATTTTTATTACTTTTGTCTTTATTCATCTGTGTTTTCGAATTAGCTGCATATGCGCTCTCTAAATGCTATGATGTTTTTCCTGTTCCTTTTTTGGTTTTAGTTTGAATAAGGAATAATTTTTAGTTGCGATTCTGAAAATATTTCGTTTTCTCTTTAGTTTCGTTTTCAAAATATTTCTTACTTTAGATTGATTACTTTATATATATATATATATAAGTGAAATGTCAAAATTTTTTGTTTGTACTAATTTACAGCTTCAGTAATTTAATTTATCCATGCGCATTCCATATCGTCTATATAATTTGGACCAATTTCGCCCGTGTAATTTATTCATGTATAAAGATAAAAATAAAAACCGACTTCCAAAAACGCTCATTTTTAAAGTATATTTCTTTTTTGGTATGCTTAAATTTTGAGCATGCGATAAAATAAAAGTTTAAGCAATGATTTAACAGATCAGAATGAACTTTGACTGCTGTATACTTTTCATGAAGTTTAAAACAATGCATATTTAGGCATTTTAAAAGGATGAATAAAAATATAGTTTGAAAATATTCTTCTGTAAATCTTACCAACCAATATCCGAAAACAACAGCTCTAATTTCATTGTTAATTATGTTTTTTAATATTTCTTTAATGCATTGAATAATACTTCTTTTATTTTATCCTAAACAAATTTGTAAAAATAGATGTAAATTTCTCAAACTGTTCACAAACAAGGGCATATTAGAATAGGAATTAGATGACTTTTTAATTTTAATTATTGTCAATATTATGTTAATCAGTCTTTTTTGTAATTTCGAAATTTCAGATAAGATTTTTAAAAGTGTAAAAATATAAATTATATCCTGTATTATTCAATTTCTGTATTAATTATAGCCTTGTTTATTTCAATTATGTTTACGAAGTTTCATCAAATATAGCAAATAAAATAAAAGTTTGTTAAATATGAAATAACCGAAAAATGATATAGTACGCTGAACAACCGATAGATGGCAGCAGAATAAAGTTTGTCAGTTATGATAATTTAACAGTCAAACATTTACATAGTTTTCTACGAATTCAAAATCAAGAATTTCCCAAATTACAGTTTCTCTAACATATTTTTTTATAAATAGTGCAAGCAAACGGATCATTATGGGGGGAAAAATATTCAAAAGGTAACCTTATAAAAGTAAAACTTTCAGAGTAGTTCTAAGTATGACTAATAGATGGCGACAGAAGCATGAACTTACGGTAGAGTCTAGATATTTGATGTGTCATTTAAGCAATGCTTTATGATTAATTAGAGAGTTTTTAATTTCTTTAATTGCGAGTTTAAGTATGCATTATTCCGTGATAATGGCATTGTTTAGTTTATATTTTTCTGAAAAATTCTGAAAGTTTGAAAAAAGTCGTAAATTAAATTAAAGATGATTTGAATTTCTAATTCGTAAGATTGCTGCATGATAAAATTTGAGGTTTAATTTTTTTTTCTTTATCGATTTTTTATTTTAAAATTTACTCTAAATTATATAGAAATGATTTCATACATAAAAAAATATATATTTAATGTCATGACAATTTGTATGGATATGAACATAATAACTCAAGCATTTAAAATTATTATAACAATGTAAAACATACATGCGCAAATATTTTAATTAATAAGAGTTTAAAGTGGTGTAAAATAAGTTTTTAATGCACTAGTATGCTCAAAACTTAATGAGTAGAAATGACTGCATTTTCATTAATTTTCAATTAGTTCTTCATTAATTCTTAGTGTGTACCTACTATAATTAAATGCCAAATATGGTTAAGTTTTCTCTACAAATAGTTTTGAACGATATTTTATTTATTTGGATGCAGTTTATAGTTAGCATAAAAGCTTATAAACGTTATCACATTATGACATTAGACACAAACATGTAGTTAAATTGTAGGTGATACTGTGATGTCATAAGAATTGGTAACCTTTCAAGAATGGATGCAGCAATGGATACGTACGTTCGTGAATTAATTCGTATATTTGCCACCTATTTTTTTCTTTTTAAAAATAAGTATTGGACTGGAAAGAGAGAATTTTCACAATAAAAAGATTTTATAGCTTTTCATATAACCGTTTATCAAGTTTTAATTAACCCTTTCCAGGGTCATGGGAAGTATGCTTCCCACCAAATTTATCAATCTTTGAATGAAATTATAGAGATTGGAATAAGTTCTGACGCATTTTTCAATTAGACAGAAACTTAGATGCTTCAGTTCCTTATCTCGCACAAAATGCCGTGTTTTGATTTGCTGCTTAATTATTAATGAACCAAATTAATTAATTAATCAAATTAAATTTACCTACTAAGTTAAATGAATCACTTATCTTAAACCAATCTCAATCTTATAAATATTTTTATATACCATGACTAGAAAAAAATGGTCCCTTAAAGGGTTAACGAGAATCAAGCAATACTTCCATATGATATTAAAATTTGGAAATTTAGGAATACTAAGATTTAGGATTATCTTATTCTTGGGTATAATAATACAGTTTTGAAGGGGCAGAGCTTTAAGATAAAAAATCTTTATGTATTGTTTGTTTCCAAGATTGAAACACGGTCTCTCTCAAGATGCCTAGCTTGTTTAAGTTTCGTTTTCGCACAGAATAATAAGCTATGTTTCACAAATAGCCTTCGTTTTATAAAGCGATGTTAATGCAATTAATCTAAATTACCTATTCGGAATTAATTTTATATAATTAAAAGTAAGTAAAAAATTCAAATATCTTGGCTACTCACAATTTGACCTTCAAGTTGAAACCATGATCTATTTTCCCCATACTTCCGAATTACTAGTTAGTAATGGGTATCTATGGTTAATATTTAATACATTTAAATAATAGCATTTATATTAAAATTGACCTTTAATATTATATTAATTAGATATAATACGTGATTTTAAAATTAAATAAAGTTAATAATAATAGCAATTGGCAATTAATTGCTGTTATTATTATTTTGACGATAATTTTTTGATTATTTTTAAATCACGAATTATATCTAAATATACAAGTCGATTTTGTATCGCGAGTCTAAAGGCTATGTCGGCTAAAATCATTGTAAATCAACGTACACGTCAGGATCAAGCAAGCGTTTATTTATTTCCTTTTTACTTTATCATACCCAATGCATAGAGGAAATATTGTAAACATCAAAAAAATTCAAACTCGAGATTTTCGATTTTCACAGATTTCCACGTTTCAAACTTCCCCGATTCTGGGAAACACATTTTTAGCATATTGTCTATACGTAACTATTCCACGATAACTCTATTGAGCTTTGAGTTAGAGGGATGAAAATTGGTATACGAAATTACGAAAAAATTTATAAATTTTTCACAAATTTTCACACATAAAGTCTGTCTGTCTGTTTGTTTGATAACTATAAAATGCAAAGAGCTAAATGAATAAAATTTGATGCACAGGTTTAATATATGAAATATAAATATTTTTTCAAATTTTGTACCAAATTTGTCTAACTGCTAATCATTTGTCTTCTGAATACATGTAAACGCAATAACTTATAAAAGGAATGACTTAGATCATTGAAATTCGTCGTGTTCACTTGTGATCACAACTGTAGTTTCATTTTGATGTCAATCGACCGGCGAAAAGGCGTTCAAAATTCATGTATAGATTCAGTAAAAATATTATATCTATATTTCTTAATTACCTTTCACCAACGCTATGCAAGGTATCCGTGACCTTTTCCGAGATCCACAGTTTTATATACAATCAAGGAAATAAGACTTTTATTGGTGAGTATTCGAGAAAATTCAGGAGAGACCACTTCCGCTTTTTTAAAATCTTTTTTTGCATGTAGTTCTTTATAAACACTGTAAACTGTGTGATTCGACATTTATCTTGTATGATGCAAAACTTCTTCAAAATGACCTACAAGAAAACTCGTTGGTCATAGAGCTACAATATTGGGAAATTTATTATTTCATTAATGAATGGAAAATACACATTAGTTTAGGGTATTGAACACTTTAATTAAAAATTAACCAAACTAATAAATTTTTTCTCAATAGTTTCAGAGCATATTAAGCACAAAAGCTGTTGTTGTTTCTTATGGCACTTGCCATGGACAAGCCCGCTGTTTCGAAGACAGCGATTTAAGCCTGTGGGGAAGCGTCTCTTGTTTTTATAGTAGCGCCAACTAGGGCCAAGAGTACGACTTTGCTACTCACGCATCACTCATTCTCTTGCACAACCCCTTTTTACAGGAGAGCACATTCACACATCTCACAGATAGAACAACGAAAGAACAACCATGCCCAAATCGGGACTCGGACCCAGGACGCCCAGATCACGAGGAAGACGCGCTACCCCTATGCCAGGACGCCGGCAAGCCCAAAAGTAATTTTGATTCCATTTTAAAATTCAAAAATTTAAATTTTCTTCTAATACATTTCCGTGCCTTTTCTCTAATTTAAATGAATTTTAAATATTATTTTTAAGTATATACTTTTTTTTACTAGTGATTGAATGAAATTTTATATAAAGTTTTAACACCAAAGTTGCAGATTAGTACCAGGTATTAGAGTCGCTTCTGCTGAAGGAAATACTTTTAGAATTAATATAAAATTTTCTTCGCATTACAACGAAGAATAAAGCGCAATTATGTTAAGTAAGAATGTGAGAAATCAAAGGGAGGTATAGCTGGAGGTCAGAAATATCACTAGAACATATTTAGTTATAAAATTTTGACAATAAAGATACACTTTTTCGAAGCATCTACTAATTAGATGCTGTTTAGCAGGAAATTGCCACTGCTTTTATTCAATACTGAAAAAAATAAAAATAAAAAAAAATTTTCTTGGAAAAAGAAAAAATTCTATAGAAGTCTAAGATAGTAGAAGTGAAGACAATAATATAAATATTCTAAATGAATTGTAATTTTATTCTCATTCATAATACAATTGATTTTTTATGATTATTAATGAACTTTCTTTCTTTTAATATTCATTGTGGTTTAATATCTTCTTTAAGCTGTCAGTTTCTTAAGTTCTATATCAGCAGTTTTCTCTTCTTACTTTTCATTTAGATTTCCATATTTTTATTAAGAAATAATTTTCTACCTTTTAATGCATTAATAAAGGCGCCTTTCTTAAAAATTTTCTTATTTTTATTTTAATACATTTCATAATTTACTATTATAATTAGTTTAGAATACTTTTTTACTTAGTAAATACAATTTACTAATATTTTTCAAATTTGTTTTCGACAGATTTAACTTCCCATTTTGAATCGAAACTAAATAAAATTAAGGAATTAATTATAAATCAAATTAAGAAAATATTATTTTGTGGTAAGGAGATTACAATTTTATTGATTTCTAGATTTGTATTGCCTTTTTAAAATATGTGAAAAAATTGATAACAAAATTCTATGGGTGAAAAAATGAATCCAATTCTTAAAAATGAAAAAAAAAATGTCAGGGGAGTGAATGATATTGCCCAAAATTCATGTTCAAAATAATTAGAAAAAACAAAATATAGTCACTAATCATTACACCGATTTCTACACTTTTATTTCGTATGAAAGTTTATGACTTTAAGTTTTGTCATCAATGATTGTTTCTCCGTCCCTTTTCTGTCCTCTGTTTTCTTCCATTCAAAATAAATAATAGACAAAATCACCAAACTTAAAAATGGGATCAATTTTGGCCTATCTAAGCAATCAAAATGTTCGATGTTTAGTGCGTAATTATATTTTAAAATGATATTCTCATTGATCTGGTGTGTTGCAATGTAGCTCATTAAATTTTTTTGAAATTATTAAATTATTATGGTGGATGATTGCAATTTGATCGTCGAAGGTAGCTATATATATATATATATATATATATATATATTAAACTGAAAAAGTTAAGAAGATTTATTATTACATAATTCTTTAATTTCATAATTTTTTTTATTCTAATGATGCTTCTATTTGTATAGAAAATAATTATGGGACAAATTAGCCACTATATTAAAAACATAAACTCTGACAAGGGTATGGTCGTTGTGGCCTAATGGTAAGATCTTGGAACTGGAAGGCTTCAGGTGCTTGACCCGATTCCGCCGAAGAGCAGTCGTGTAAGTGGGTCTGGTACACGTTAAAACCGTCCAGGCCAAATGCCCTCCCTCTGGTGTGGTGTGGTGTGGAGAGGGGGATGCCAGCTCAGGTCATCTGACCACGGTTCAAAATTACGAGAATTACAGAATTGTCCTAGTGTTGCTTTAAAACGGGACGTTAATGTATCTAAACTAAACAAACTGAAAATGGTATATGGTTATGATAAAAATAAATGTGAAACAATTAACCTAATTTAAAAAAATATTTTTGATTTAAATCTATTTTAGTTATCATATATAAGAAGTGTCTAAGAAAAGATTATTGTAATCGTCAAAAAACCCCACATAATGATTTTGATTATTCACACATTTCAGATGTTTTGAATCATGTTTGTCTACGAATACGATAATTCAGAAACGTTGCAATCTAAATGAAGGACATTTTTTTCAGTTTTGGCTGAAATACATTTAAGAGTTGTTTGTGTTCAGCATTATACATATGAACACGATAATTCGAAAACTTAATGAAGCACATTTCGGAATTTCGATACATTTTTTTACGAGTACAATACAAATGTGTATCATACCTTGAATTTTCCTATCTGTCTATGTTTATATGCCTATTCGTATATATTGCCGCATTTGAAAACGGGTAGTCGACTCTCCATGACCGAATGGTCATAGCACTGATCTCATAATCAAGAGATCGTAAGTTCGAATGGCGCTAGAGACAATGCGGTTCACAGTTTGTGTAAATATTTAATTCCTTGATTTTATGTTTCCCTTTATTTCATGTTCCAGAAGATGCAGGACATTTCTTTAGTTTACCAGACAAGTGTTCTGGACTTTTCTTACTGTCTCCAGAAAAGAATTCTGGAACTTTCCCTGTTAGTATAAAAGCAGAAGATCTGTCAGTTACTGTGTTCTCAGTTGAGTTAATAAATTGGTTTAGCTCTACTTCTTCTGTGTGTCATTACGTTCCACACTAAAGTACCTACGTGACAAATTGCACATCACATGAACATTGAAATCGTCTTCAATGGAATCGTCACAGACGAAAGTGTTGAAGGCAAATCAATTTTCCCGTCTGTATATTTCTCTTGCAAAATGGCAAAAAGAATGGGCCTATAGCTCAAAAGGTCCTCAGACACACAAATACTTTCCAATTGTCTCTACTAAAAGGAAATCCTTTCATCCTTTCCTGATTCAATTCCTCTAGGGCCATGGGAGATTTCCTTATTACTTCAACAAATTTGGTATCACCAACGATCCACTCTGTGACTGTGGCAAAGTTGGAACACCAGACCACTATATTTACGAGTGCATTCACACTCATTCACTAAGACAAAAAATAAAAAATGCTCAAGATAAAGATCATCTTATTAAAGATCCTCACAACTTGCATATTATCCGCCAAATAATCGCGTGGATAAACAACCACATTCCTAGGCTCTAACTAGCCGCCGATGTTTGCTCTGCCAAACGGGTGGGTTGGGTGTGTCCCTTGGTGAAGACCTCTGTGGTAGCTTCAAATAGATAAATACTCGGGTTCCACCATACACACCAACGATGTGCTTCGCGCACGGTGCTGGGGTGGCAACTCCGTACATAAATGTATATTTCTCTGTGAATACGATAATTCAAAACTTCTTAGAGATATATGGATGGAATTCAGTATGTAGATTTATAAATGGAATTGTTTATGTGTATAAGATTTTGGATCAAATTTGTCATGGGAGGGCGCGTCTATACTGATAGCTCAAAAGCGCAATGACTTTGATGAATAAATTTTGATACGAGATTTTATGGCTAAAACTGCAGTTCTATGTCAAATTTTGGATCTAATCGTTGGAAATGAAGGCAAAAAAAAATATATACGCAGTTTTCTTCATTGTATTAAATAATGTAAAACGCGCATTAATATACAGTGTGGTTATAATTAAGCTTCCTCTATAAACAGCATCATACTACTCAAACGGATGAACGGATTTGAGTGAAGTTTGGTATATAGACTATACACGAGATGCGCTCACAGAATTTTTTTTTAAAAAAGAAAGTTTCTAAATATGCACCAGATGGCGCCTTTTGCAGAAAAACATTAAATGTAACACAATAAACGACTAAAACGGAATACAGAAACAATATTAACAAACCAGAACAAGAATTATAAATTACAAAATGTAAAACTGCGAAAAGCTGTCAATTCAAGGGGAAAAAAAAATGTCGAGATTTGCATGCTTGCGAAAAAGAGAAAGCATGCAAAACAGGTTAGGGTAAGAAACGTTTCACAGAAGTTGTCATGCTTTCTGTCAAGGTTTTCAGCTGTAATGATGACGGTATCTTGTTGCGACGTTGGATGAATTGAAGAACTCCATAACACTCCATGTGAGAAGCATCACAACTAATCAGTTAAGATCTGCTGTTGAAAGCGCTGTCCATCGACTTACAGGTGTCGACTTGCAGGTGAATGAGGGTGATCACATGGAGCACCTTACCTTACATCCTAGTGGACATTATTAACAACTGCTCCTCTTGTGCAATTTCGTCCTAATATGTTCTTGTTTCTACAAACTGAACGGGTTTTTTTCTATCAAACAGCGTGCTGTTATTTTTCTCCTTGCCCTTACTTAATGTGGTTCGATGACAAGGTGATCAGAAACTGGTCAATAAATGTTAATAGTGTTTCTGTATTCCGTTTTGGTCATTTATTGTGTTAAAATTAATGATTTTCCAGAAAAAGCATCCTCTGGTAGGCATTTTGAAACTTTTTTTTTCGAAATTCCGTGAGCGCATCCTGTATATAGTCTATATGCCAAATTTAGCTCCATTCCGTTCATCCGTTTGCGTAGTATGATGCTGTTTATAGGGGGAGTTTAATTATAACCACCCTGTACTTTATTTACATGCCAAAGTCAAGAAGAGAGCACTCACGAAGATTGCAATAATCTTCGAGTATTTTCCGCTTTCCATATACCCACGCAATATGTTTGATGCAGAAGAGGGGAGAAAAAGAACAGTAAAGAAAGTGCTACATTATCTAAGTGTACAAGATAGTCAAGAGGGGCTTACTTCCGCTGGTTGTCTATGTACGTTAACGAAATTAAGAATAGAAAGTACTTCAAATGTTTCCGAAACCTCAATATTAATATGCATGATTTAATTTTCTTTACATCGCTTATTCAATTTAAGAAGTCATGTAACAGGGTATTTCAAAACTTATAGTACAAACTTTAAGGATAGTCGAACGCATATAGACCAGATCAAATTTCCATTGAGTATGGGGAAATGCAAAGAATATTGTATTCTGGTCCTAAAATGATGAAGAACAGAAATGATAGAAAAAGACACATATGTTAAATTTAGAAGCTTTAACAATCTACCCTTTAGAGTTTGTTTACTCTTAGAAACAATAATATACCTTTTAGAGCTCTTCGGAAGATTGTTCCACCATCCCTGCAGTATGGCACAATTTATAGATAATATTATGCCAGCCTGCTAACAACATTACCATTTTGAAATATGACTTAAGTATTGTAGCGGAAAATATGATAAAACATTATAATTTTTAAGCCACTAATTAAAATTAATTCTTTCGAAGATAACAGCTTAATTATCGTGAAAACTTTTCTACCATCTATATATTTAAAATAAAGGAACCAATCATTCAGCCCAGCCATTGGTTCTGCTTTCACTCATTTTTACTTCATATGAAAGCTTATGTCTTCTAGATATTTCATAAGTTTGTTTCTATTTTTCAGTTTCTCTCATTTTCCAGATCAATAGAGGGGGAGAGGATACTTCATTGTATATTCCTAATCGGAGAGTCTCCTCCAACCCCACTGACTGTATTGATTTCGCCAATTTTTTAATTCATTTGAGGGTTAATGACATTCAGATATGACGTCAGTCGTCGCCTGTCCTCCTCTATCTTCCGAAAAAAAATCAGAAAACTAAATACTGATACAGAACTTAGTCTCACCAATTTTGCCACTTTCATTCGGTAAGTAATTTCGCTACTTTACTTGCTTAGCTAACCAATCCATGTTCTTTATACAAGAATAATTCAAAATAGTACTTTCGTTTTGTTGTGATAAGATCTAATTCATCAAAATTGTTAGATATTCCTTCCTTCTAAAGTCCATTCCCACCTCCTCAAGTATATATGTATAAGTTGAATAGCTCTAGATCAAATGGTTTGGCCTGTAAAACGCTAAAACACGCACACATTCATCTTTATTATTAGTAAAGATCCAGACAAATGATTTTTTGTATTGAAGTCAAAAGAAAAACTTCCGTCATTTTTATTTTTACACCCAAATATTATGCTTTCATTATATTACTGCAAAAAGTGGAAGAAGTTTCAAATTGCGAACTTTTTCTTCTGGAAATAAGCCCCTCGGAATTTTGGGGAGAGCCCCGTTCCATCGGCGCAAAAATCATAATGAGTTGAAGCCTGGAATGTTTTCTCCAGGTCGTGAATTATTCAGCTTTTCCAAAGAGCCCATATTTCGTTTGACGGCTCGACTTGTCGAAAGACACGCCTTCGCCCTGCGTGCCCGATACGGTTGCCATGGAAACCAACCACCACTTCACTTCACTTCTGGCCCCCTCCGCTGCCGCTTCTTCTTGCGCCTTGCAAAGGCGATGCCGTCCACAAGTTCGAAGCGCCATTTTGGTCGCCTCCGACTCTAGGCGACTGTCAACAAATTTATATTTTAATCGGCCCGATCCTTCGCTCTCCTTCGCCGAGGCTTTGAAGTTTTCAGCCCCGGCAGGGGCTTTACCCTCGCTTCATCCGATTATAAAAGAATTTTACTCACGCTTCAGCTTTATGGTAAACTTTAAGCGAATATGCCCATTCTTTTTAATAATTTTTGTGAATATTTCCCCCCGGTATACGTGTTTTCTTGAGGCAACATCGGATTGGGACGGATGATGTACTTTCTACAATGAAAGCATTGTCCAGAATAATGATTCAAGTTAGGGATTTAAAAATGTTTATAGTAAAATAGTATTTAGATTTTATTTATCATATTTCTTCCCTTTTCCCCTCTTCTGAAAGTCTTTATCAATCAATCTTGCAATCGTTATTTTGGATAATGTTTAGGAGAACTATAACTAAGCTTGCACAGTGAGTCTCCAAACTTCTACACCACATGAATATGAAGAAAACTCCCAATTTGCAAGATATTTAGCTACAGACCAATTGCGAAGATTGATATTTTAGACAATTTTTCTGTTCTTAACTACTAAATTACACACACACACACACACACACACACACACACACACACAAACACACACATATATATATATATATAATAGATGAAACCACATATATGTAATACCTGATTCATTGTTCAGATGAATTCCTTGTTCACAAAATTTTGAATGCGCTCAGATGAAAAGAATTAATTTGAATTTCTCTTGTTCCTTCAAAACTTCAATAATATATCAATGTAGACATGTTTGATTCAAAATAGCAGATTCAAAACATGTGAACCTATCAATTCAAATTATTAGGTTGACATGTTTTGAACATGGTTAGATTAGAAGTATGAAGAAACTTACAGAGGCATTTAATGTATATTTATTTTGAACATGTTCATTTGGCAAAGATTACATCTTAAAACTACACTCGCAGCACATAGATCTGAGTATGCCAAGCACACTATAACGGATTTAAGGGCAGACAAATTTCCAAGCTTATATAATTTGAATATGTTCAGAAGAATTGAAAAAGCGTGAACTTCTATCATAACTTTCAATACTTCATGCTATATTAATGTGTGCATGTTTGCTTGAAGACAACAATTCTAATGGCAGACAGATTGTCGGATTCATATATCTTAGTCAGATAATGACTGCTACACCCAAATTTACCTAATTGCTTCCATGCCACATAAATATTAATCTGTTCAAACTGCCGAGCTTGTAATTTTTGAAGGTGTTCAGATAAAGAGTTTGAACGCATTGAGGTGACAACCATGTATGTATGTCTTTCAAATTAAACTTGACCTTATAGGTGAAATAATCACCCATTGGAATGGTCGAGAAATTAGGGTGAGAGTTCAAATATCGCCCTCGTCATCTGATCACAATTCAAAATCATACCCTTCTAATTTCACATTAGTTAAGCAATATTGACTTTCCAATGGAGCAGGACGAAGGTTATTTTGGGACGACTCTCAAAATGACGGAACTTTGAATTTTAGTTGGAATTTTGAACCAT
The DNA here is from genome assembly GCF_947563725.1 of Argiope bruennichi. NCBI lineage: Eukaryota > Metazoa > Arthropoda > Arachnida > Araneae > Araneidae > Argiope > Argiope bruennichi. The sequence goes on along the minus strand of NC_079156.1, from coordinate 99,634,351 downwards.
GGTCAGGCAATGAGAAAGATGCATGAACTGCCCTTTTCTTCAAATTCCACACGACACTAACTAGATGAGATTCGGCATACTAAGCTACAACTAACGCGAACCAAGCCTGCATACATGACGGATCTTTAATGTAATCAAGTTTTGAACTGCAACCTCCCTGCGCATAGCCGAGACTTAGATTACCACAACCGTGTTGCTTTACAAATGGAAATCGGACATAACTAAACTAATCCTAAACAACTTATCCTCATTCATAACGATGAGAACGTAAAAAAAGGTGCAAGCTATGAGAATTTAATATGTCATTTAAAGGCTGGCATCTTAATTACAAAATACATAATAATTTTAATTCTCTTTAAGGATATTCTAAATAATTTTGAAGATATTTAAAAACAATTAGAGATAATATTCTAAAAATGCTTAGAGCTTACAAAAAGCTTAACGCAGTTTCACCGTGTAATAAACTTTTAAAGCGGGAAAGCGAAGGATTGTGTTGTTAATCTTCTGTCGAGAAGCGGGGAATACCGAAAATTCCAGACAACTACCTGCTTAAATTCCATTTACTACCTGCTTAAAGGAGGATTATGTACTTTACTATTTAAGAAAAATTTGTACGCTTCTAGTGTAAATTCAAGAAAGTTCGAGATGGAATCAATTTA